>NW_027616505.1:12500-272500 GCF_964187855.1 Myxine glutinosa | reverse complement strand
AGGGACGAAGCGAGGGGTACCGGTGAGGGGTTAGACAATAATTTTAAGGGTTTAGACAAGAAATTTGGGAAGTTAGACGACAAATTTGAGGGGTTAGACAACGGGATAAAAGAGGTGAAAAATGGGTTAATGGGGGTAGAAAATAGAATGGCTGCCCAGGAGAATCAGATAGAGGGAGTGAAAAATGGGTTAGAGGGGTTAGAAAACAGGATGGAAGGCAAATTGAGGGACATGAGGGACCAAGCGGAAAGGGAAGTTAACCAAATGGGGCAGCAGATAGAGGGGGTCAGAATGGGGGTAGAAACCAAACTGGATGCTCACAGGGAGGAAATGGAGCAGATGAGGGTGGCATCTGGGCAGGAGATGCAAGTGATGGGAGAGTAGATCAGAAGAGGAGTGAGTGAGGAGGTCGGAGGAGTGCGCGAGGAGGTGAGGCACTGTAAGGAGCACATGGAGAAGGAGGTGAGAAAGGGGACTGTAAAGTTACAAGGGGGCATAGAGGACCTGACGCAGGAGGTGGAGCAGCTGACGGTGGGACAGACGGAGTTAGTGGAGCAGGTACAAAGGAACATTGCGGTAATAGGAGGGTTAAAAGCGACACAAAATGACCTAAAAAATGACTTGGTAGCGACGAAGAGGGAATGTCAGATGGTACGTGAGGGACTGACAACGAGGCTGGACGAGGTGATAGAGGTAATGGAGACGAAGGACCGGCAGGTGAGGACGCACATGGAAACGGTCAAGGTAGCCTTGGAGGACGAGCTTGAGGAGACGTACCGGGGAATAAAGGAGGTGAAGCAGAAATTAGAAGAAGTGGAAGAAGGGGTGAGCGAAATTAAGAAGCGACGGAGAGAGGATAAGAAAGAGATAAAAGAGGAGATAAAAGAATTGGTCCAAAGTCTGTGTTTGGATCGTGATGATGTGCTCATTAACCGGATGAGGGATTCGCAGGTGATGGAGGAGAAGCGAAGAGGAAGAGGACCCGGTGTAAGTGGTGACCAATATGGTCGTGCGTATGATGCGCCAGGGGATTTAAGAAGCTTGGGGGTCGAGATGGACCCGGGTGTTCGTGAGAGGCCGTGGGTGAAGTGTGCGACAGGTCTGGTGTGCGAAAAAGGAGGTGTGCGAGAAAGTCCGACTCTGGGGTGTGTGAGGAAAAAGTGCGTGCCAAGGAGTGAGGGTGCTGGCGAGAGTGAGTCGGTCGTAGCGCGTGTGCGAGGGAGCACATGGAAGCGCGGTGTGGTGAGTGTTACAGAGGGTGTGACGGGAGAGTGTGCGCAAGAGTGTGCGCGAGAAAGGTGTGTGACGGACAGGTGCATGGGGAAAGAGTGCGCTGTCAAAAGTAAGGAAGAATGCACACCTGCGGTGAGTGTTACAGAGGGTGTAACGGGAGAGTGTGCGCGAGAAAGGTGTGTAACGGACAGGTGCATGGGGAAAGAGTGCGCTGTCAAGAGTAGTGGTGAGAGTAGTGAGAGTGACAAGGAGCGTGAGTTGGTTGTGACAGGTGAGAAAGGAAGCACACCTGGAATGGTAGAGCGTGAGTGGGAATGCACGCTGGAATTGGTAGTGAGGCACGTGGTTGGGTGTACGAGTGAGGGCACACCTGTGATTGTCACAGAGGAGGTGACAGAGGAGGGGGCGCGAAGAGGTGTGTTGGTGAGGTGTGCGACCAACGAATGTGTGCCAAAGTGTTCGGTGGTCAGGTGTGTGACCAAGGCTGTGAGTGGAATGAGGGTACCTGGGTGTGTAAGGAAAGGTACGAGGAGCATGGGAACGGCTGGATGTGTGAGCAAGGAACGGGCTGCGGGGTGTAAGCATGCAGGTGAGGCATCGAAGGTAACCGGGGTAGAGTTTAGAACGACTTTTAGCCGAATCGGGCCCTCGGTGCGTGCTGGGCCTCGCTTTGAACGGCCGCGTCCGTGCTCCACTAGGCGGAGCGGGCGGCTGGATAGGAAGGGTCGTCATGGCGACCACTTTTTGTTGAGGCATTCCGGCAGGTCGAGATCGGGCCATGGGATGGCTCCGTGCCGAGATGGTGCGTGGGATCTCGGCCCGGGTAAGCCCCCGTCTCTGCACCGAGTGCCGGACGCATCCAGCCGCTGGCACCAAACAACCCGCATTCATGGCTTGGCTTTACGAAGCCGGGCTTTGGACAGGAATTGGCGCACCGAGAGGCATTAGTGAGTAGACTGGGTGATGAGGTTAGTGTTTTGGACCCAAAATTAGAGAAAAACAAAATTTGATGATTGGCAAGGGATTGGCAGTAGTGATTGGCAGATGATGGGTAGTGATTGGCAAATTTTTAATTTGTTGAAATTTGATGTGCAAAATTGGTAGTGAGCGATGGGCCCGGTGGGTAAGGCTGGCATCCTTGCCACCCTTCCCATAGTGGGGCAAATGCGCAATAGCTTATGGGGTGTATGGCAGTGAAAACTAGCCCGGGTGGGTTAGGTTATATTGATAGGGATCTAGCGAAGATGACATTAGGTGACGTTAAGTTTAGTTAGTGACTGATACCTGTAGTGGGGACGCAGGTAGATTAGTGTGGATGATAATGACGAGGGAGCGCAATAGTTTAAAGGGACGACTGGGAAGCGCAAGTTTCAGAGGGGAGTAGTTAGATGAGATGATGCTGTGTGAGAACTGGACAGGTGTGTGGAGCAGTGTATGAGTAGTGAGTGTTGTGGATCAGCGCGAATGCGCTTGGGGAGAGAAGGGTGCAGGTGGCGCCAGGTGTGAGAGCACAGGTGTGCAGGTACAGGTGTGTGGAGAGAGTTGGAGTAAGTGGTACGGAGTGGTGTGCATGGTGCGAAGGTGTGGATGGGGGAAGAGTGGACCCCTTTCACGAGTACCCGGGGCGGGTAGTGTAAGTGTTAGGTAGAGGGTATAGGTAAATTGTGGTTGGATATTGGCATTTGTGGTGCGGTTGCAGAATGGTGTTGTGGATGGGTGCATTAGTGTGGTGGAAATGGCTGGGCGTGTAGCCTGTTAGTGTGTGTAGTTGGTTGGGCACTCCACCACTGTGAGGATGTCGGCCAGGTGAGGCCGCAGGTGGGCTCTGGGAGCCGTTAGTGTCAGTGGGTGCCTGAGGATCCCGGGTGTGGATCGGGTAGCCCAGCGCCAGAGGGCCTTCCCCAGGTAGTTAGGTTAGGGTAAGGAGCAGTTAAGCTCGGAGGCAACTGCAGTGGTGGAGGTGTGCAGGTGGGTAGACCCGCTGGGAGAGGTACACGTCGCAGCCCAGAAATTGTGCGAGGGCACCGACAGATGAATCGGGGGAGTGAGACCCCAAATTGAAAAGCACCACAGTTTGGCCAATGGGAATTGGTTTTTAGAACCCATAGTGTAAGAGGGCCAATGGTTTGGCCGGAGAAAGACCCCGGGTAGTGTAAAGTTGTTAAAGTCATTTAGGAGATAGTTAGGATTGATGAACCTGTCGCACCATACGCAGCCACTTACCTGTGGTGATGATGACTCCACACCTGTGTTTTCTTTGTTCTGTTGCAGGAAATAAGAATTGCTGTGAGGATTGGTGAGACGCATCACGACGTGGATGAGACATTGGGGTGATTCCATCTCTCCCTCCTTAGGAGGGACTGATGATGAATTGGTGATGGCAAATTTTGATGTTGAGTTGGAGATGGCAAATTTTGATGAGAGTTGGAAATAGCAAATTTGATTGGTTAGGAGGGAGAGAAGACGAATTTGGTTTATGGGAGGAACGGGGAAGACAGTAGGGACGTTTGTTGATTAGTAAAATAGATGTTTATGGGTAGTGTTGTGTTTTGTGGATACAGTAAGGGGTAAGGGAGGGGCCATGTAGGTTACCTGGTGGGGGGGAGGGGAGCGTACGGTAGGAACGTACCTGTCTCACCTGGTTCCCATGTGCCCCTAGTGTGCATTACCTTGTGTTGCGTGCACTTTTGCGCCCTTACCACCTTACTCACTTGTCTGCTTCTTTTGTCTCCCACCTCCGAGGATCTGGCTTTGGGGCAGAGAGAGAGGAGAGAGAGGGGCTGGCTCCGCAGTTGTGGGCCTGCACTTTCGCTGCTTGCTGCCTGGATCGATACACCATATGGACCGCAATGTTTGTGGCCGCCCACCATGGACCGCAGTTCTTTTGCGGCCAAGCACCACCCGTGGATGGACCTATGGGTCAACGTGGCACCTACGCCATACAGGTGAACCACTAATAGTTGGCCCCCTGACGGCCACAATAAAGAAATGGACGCGGTTGGCGCCTTTCTTTATTTTTAAAGAAGCCAGAAGGCCAAGTGCACCACACGAAGGCAAGACCAGCGGCAGAACATCGGCCGGCTGCGACACCACCGGTGATTTATAGACACTTTATTGGTGCACCGGATGGTGCTGACTGTACATGATGGGGTGGTGCTTTTGGTGCTTGGAAGGGGTGCTCTGCACATTATTAAAGGCCATAAGGCCACAGAGCACTCGTGGGTTGGTGTATCGATGCTGGCATGCGTGCTCTCTCTATGCATAACATCTGCATGTGTTCCTCCGAAAACAGGTCCTGGATCGTAGTGTAAATATCAGTGTAGTCTTGTAAATAATGCTCCCTACCGGCTGTATGTTTAGTTTGCGAATTCTTTCCGCAATTCGGTTATCCTGTGGGTGTGTTTCTGTGAGGAGAAGGGTGCAACGTCGCAGGGGGACATATTTACTCGTTTGTGAATATCTGTAAAACTGTCGCACTCAGGGTAGAGTTAATAGTAGAGGGAACTACATCTGAGTGCCACACTAAAATAGGTAAAAATTTATCGGGTCGGGACGCCCCGAGGGTAGAGAAGGGTGCAATGTTGCGAATATGGGATTTGGCCTCCATATCCGCTTGTAAATATTCCCCTATTTCCCCAAACTCCCCAACTATCCCCAATCCCCCATTCCCTAGTCCCATTGTCTGTAAACAACACTCTGTAGAACCGACCTTCCCCTTTTTCCCCCATTAAATGTCGTGCCCAGGTCCACCGCATCTCACGTAGACAACTTTCGGACATCTTGCTAGTTATTCTTAGTCTATGTCAGTTAAGGACTCGTTTCCATTAATTCTGACTCTTCGTTGCACCAGAATGTGATCGTATGGCACCAGTAGTGAGTTTCGGACCTCCCCATACCTCCTCCCATCTTCCCCAAACAACAACTACAACAACAACTCCAACAACTACAACAACGGCGCGCGCGGGGAGTGTGCGTCCTCACTCCGGCTCGGTTAGCCGCCATTACCCATGTGCACCGACGGGGTTACCACGAAGGGGCTGCCTGTCGGCCCCTCGTCAAGGGCGGAGCCGGTAACCCCCGCACCCAATGAGAAGCAACGGGCCGATTCCATCTGGGGCGGAGCTAACGAGCCGAGGGCGTGTCACTCCCCGCCGGATATACGCAGCGACTTACCGGACGTGACGTCAGATGCGCCCCCAGCTTGGAGAAAGAAAGTCACCTTCGAGCGCTGAGTGAGACCTCCCGCATCTCTGGACCGGAGCGGGTCGATTCTGTCCTTGAGCCAAGAGTGCACCTTGAGCCATCGACTGCCCGCTTTCCTTGCCATCAATCCCCGTGTGAGTCAGTTTTGTCCTGTTTATCTGTGGTCTGTCGGGAATAATATAAGAGTGTGTCTAAGTGCCTGCCTTTCTATGCTGTCCCTCTCATTCCTGTAATCTGACCTTCCGCAATATTATAACCTCCTCCGGAGGTCTTGAGAACTGAACCCTTGGTGTCGTGTCATTTTAATCCCAGCCGTTGTGTCTTTTCCATCATTGATTTAGCATAGCGCGACTTAGTCAACGTTCGAGCATAATCGGGTAAACTGTGCAGACGCGGTCATACCAAACCGCTCGGTAAACTAACATCCACAACCGCGTCTGTAACAATATATATAGATATATATATAGATATATATATATAGATATATATAGATATATATAGATATATATAGATACGTGTAAATGTGCATGTATTTGTATCATGTATAAGGGTATGTGGGATCCATAGCTATAATGTATGAAGGATTTAATAATGCTTTGTCTAAATGCGTTGTGGGACTAAAACATTTTTCCTAAACTCAGTTTTCTGACATTTTTTTATTTTTATAGATCGAACCTGACACCTGCCCATCAGGGTGGAGCTTATTTTTGAACTTTTGAAATATGATCTTCTTACCCTCTCAATTTGTTCCTATATATGAAATAAAAATGCAGGCAAAATATGAGCACAATATTTAGGGGTAGCTCAATTATGGTAAAGTTTCTGATACCCCAAAGCTGCGGCCGCCCTTTTATTTCGCATACTACTGATAATAGATTAATTCTGTTGATAAATTAAGAACCCAATTTTAACTACTAAGGAAATTGTCACTCTCTCCTATCATCATACACACAACATGCAATCATTGTGGTAAAATTAATTACTGGGAACACAGATAAAACCTTTAAATTATAAAACTCTGTGCTCCATTAAATAAATAATTACAGTAGTAATATGTACATTGAACATACACAATATCTGTTATAATAAAAGAGTAAAATGTTCGTTGAGCTAGAGTCTGCTAGACAATAAATGCTAAAATGAGATGTAGCGCTGACCTGGGAACGCTTATCACCATAGTATCTAAAAGTAAACACTGTACATAGGTATATCACAGAACACTATTTGAAAATAAAAACGAAGTTATCACAGGCTTTGCAGAGAATCACAGACACAATGGGTGTATAAACATGGTATAATATTATCACAGATTATAGAAGCATAATCATTGTGGTTCAACTGGTTCATATCTATTATCCAACCAATCATCCGAATCCCATTGTTTTTCTGATAAATTGATAATGCAAATTTTCCATGAATTTATATTCCAGACATGTGCAGACTTCTTTACTGTTTGGACTCAATGGACTGACTATGCTGACTAAGCAACAGCTGCAACACTGTTGCAGCAGTATGTTTGTGTAATTGCTTGAGGCATTTTGCTCACTGCTCAGTTATTAATAGAACTGTTTGAATTTTCTTGATTCTTAATTTCTGAATGCTATGTTCTACTTCTTTCAGATTCATATCTGATTGAAAATGTCATCTGTGGAAAAAGCAACAAGATCTCAAACCAAGTTGTATCTCCTTGGCGACTCTGTGACTGAATTAAGTGGCAGCAAGTTGCCATCATTGCGTATGGCTCTTGGATTCTTCCCACATCACCATCTCGATCTGAAGGAGACCGTAAGACAATCGTCGGATGTTACCATCACGGAAATAGCTAACTTTTGGAAGAAAGCTAGAATCCCGATGAGAGCTCATCAAAACTGCCAAACCAAGTAGGCTAGTGGCCAAATTAAAAAAGGGGCCTAAAATGTGAGAAACCCCTACCCACGGTAGAACAAGTCACAACCTATTTTTTCTTGAAGAGGGATGTTTGGGGAGTTAGAAAATCATGGTTGTGAACCTGAGATCATTGCACAACATTTTGAAAATCACGTTTACATATGTACCACTGCAGACTGCAAAAATGGATTTAATCGCCACAGATTTTGGCTCATATTGGCTCATATATTTGTTAATACTGGTGCTACAAACACAAATTTGGTACCAAAATGTGCGGAATGATGACATATATATGTGTAAAAACCATTTGTGATGTAACAAAGGCTTTTGTGTGACCTACAGGCAAAAATAGTGGAATTTTGCGCAATAAATCAGCTTTGGGTTTACCAATAAATATCAACTAAACAATTAATTTCTTCATAAGTATTTGAGTTGTATTACTACATATTACATCAAAATAACCCTCTATCATTCTCCTTTTTAGAAATATAACTCATAAAGATAAATCAGTTGAATTAATAGAGTTATTACCGAAACCATATGTCACCCCCCCTAAAAGTAACCGACATTGATTAATTTATAATACATGTATATGCATTAACCAAACAAGAATGATTTTAAATCCAGTTGCAGAAAATCAATTTTGAGCTTGATTGCCTTTTTCTAAAACTACTGATATATACTTATCTTTAATTATTTCATTTCAGATGCTTGTGCTGACAATTGATCTGCAATTATGGATCTGGAACCACCTGTTGTGAAGCGTCGTAAAATTGACACTGACCACTGCATCATATGCTTTAAACCCCTCAACCCTAAAAAGCAAGAAGTTGTAAAGAACCCAACATTTAATGGTTTGAGTGCAATCTTCAAAGCAAGTCAAATCAGAAAAGATGACGTTTATGAAAGTATCTGGCCTTTGCAACAAGACATATTGAGTCTTGATTTGAAAGTATGATTCCACAAATCGTGTCGGGCCAAGTATACCAGCAAGTCAAATATCTCCACATCCAACCCCAGTGAGAGTGACCAGCAACCATGCACGTCTGCGGCAACAGAACACACAAGAATCAGCAGAAATGAAACAGCTGGGTTTGACATCAGGACTAACTGCTTCATTTGTGGAAAATCCAACACTTCCAGAAACAAGCTTACACCGGTATCTACAGGAACTGGACAGTCCACCAGAGAAAAAGTTCTGGCAGCAGCTGACAAAAGACAAGACAATAAAATACACGTGCGCATGCTTGCCTTTCCAGATTTGTTCGCCTATGATGCCAAGTACCACAGGTTATGCTATTCACACTATATTTCAGAACGGAACATCACTGCTGCAATTCGTAAATCAGGAGAGGAAACAATGGGCACATTACATAATGAAGCTTTTGATGAACTGAAATGTTATCTGGAACAAACTGTGTTCTCCAAAACTAAGACAGTGACACCCCTCGTTCATCTGAAAGATGAATACGTTGGATATTTGGTTTCACTGGGTACCATGAATGCAGAACAGTATAAAACTTGGAAGTTGAAGGAGCGATTAACTAAATATTATGGTGACCAAATAGTCTGTGTAACATTTGATGGCCACACTGACATCATATGCTCTTCTTCTGTGACCTTAGGTGATGCCCTGAGAAAAGCCACGATTCTGCAGAGCATGACTGATGAACCAGAATATGAAGACATCCCGTCTGATGTACCATCAGCCATAGATAGTGAAATGCATACTTTGCATGCTGCAGCTGGTATCCTGAGGAAGCACATGGCTGATATCGAGCATGTTGGAAATATGTATGCACCTGTCGAGGAAACAGATATTCAGCACTGTGCAGAATTCGTTCCTAATACACTCTACGACTTTATTCAGTGGTGCACCAGTGACAAATCACACACGAATGTAACCAGCTGTAGTGATGAAAGTGTTATGAAGAACAACCTGAGGACGATCGCCATTTGTCACAATATAATATCACAGAGCCGTCGAGTGTACTCCACAATAACGCTTGGTTTAGCCTTGCAGGTGCATCATGAATTGGGAAGCAAGCATCTCATTGACATGCTTCATGAATTAGGACACTGTGTGTCCTATGATGAGGTGAGACGTTTCCTCACATCTGTGGCTGTTGATCAAACTGCCTCGGAGGATATTTACATCCCCAAAGTTCTTCAAAACCTACGCTGCATCGATGAGTATCCGATCGTCGACGCTGCTATAGATAATTTTGATCAGAATGAAGCTACATTGGACGGAAAATCCACTACTCATGCCATGGCAGCTGTGCTGTTCTACAGAGGAAAGATCCAACATGACAACGGTGAAGGTCAGGGCATTCCACGATTGCCACGGAAATCGCTCTCCGTTGGTGAAAGAGCTCTGCCATGGTCTGAAGATCTGCAGAGGTAAGCAAGTAACTTACATAATCCTGTTAACAAATCCAATATATATTATGAACAGTATTACAGTATGTACATGTATTTTGGTAATTGCAGTGGTAATGAGATACATGATTCTACAATTGGTGAGAACCTTTATGTGTATGGTGTTGGTTTTGCTTGTCAGTAGTTATAGGTGTAGTATGTAGTACGTCTTTGAACACATGGGTGCAGGCATCACAAACTTAGTGAAAGTGTATATTTTATGCTCCCAGTAACTTACATGTTTTGTGTATTCCTTTAAGGTATAACAAACCTGCCAAACGACCAGAGCCACCGCCTGTCAATGATGTGTCATTAATCGACGTTGGCAAGGACAGTTCGGAACTCAAAGCAGCTGAATCCAAAGATCTAGCATAGAAAGTTTACCGTATTGCCAATGATGAGAAGCAGGCTGTTCCATCGTGGACTGCATCCAATGCGTTCCTGTCGGAAAGAAACCTACCAGTTGCAACAACGTGTTACTTACCTTTTATCCGTGCTCCTCCAACAGACCTTTCCACCATATACACCATCCTCCTGAGGTTGGTCCAGATCGCTGCTAAACTCGGACAACCACATATCCTAGTAACAGCTGACTGTGCGATCTACAGCAAGGCTCAGCAGATCATGTGGAATAAGCCTGCAGCTCTAGATGGAAAGCTTACAATGCGACTGGGTGGCATGCATTTAACAATGTCATTTGTAGCAAGTATTGGAAAACTGTATGGCGATGGTGGTCTCCTTTCAATGCTGGTGGACTCAGACGTCTATGCACCCGCAACTGCAAAGCTGTGGTCCAAGGAAAGCAAGTATCCAGAGGAAACAGAGCAATGAAGCTGGTGTTGGAGGCTTTATACCACCTCTATCAGGAAGCATTTTGGACATGGTTGCAACAACAGGAACACACCATGTTGCCCAAAGACGACATGTACAGGCTTGTGAGAGAGATCCAGAATGCTTTCAAAGCAGGAGACAGGGAATCCGCAATAACACTGACGAAACAACTTGAATCAGAGCACATAGCACCTTTGCAAGCACTACAACAAGAGTTCACAAATGCAGGTAGGACACAGTCTGAAACATTTGCCTACTGGGATACATTTATGCAGGGAGTAAACATCTTGCTGCGACTTCTGAGAGCAGAGCGCGAGGGACTGTTCGAACTCCATCTCATCGCCGTCTGTGAGACTATACCCTGGTGCCGAGCTGCAGACAGAGGAAATTATGCCAAATATTTGCCAGGATATTTGAATGATATGCTATCACTTCGGGAATTGCACCCAAAATCCTATCAATATCTGCAGGAAGGTGGATTTGTGGTCCGTAGGTCTTTGCGCCGGTTCAATGCTGTTGCTAGTGACCAAGCACTTGAACAAACAATTAACCGTGAGGGGAAGAGCCAGGGAGGTGTCATCGGGTTTACCTTGAGGAAAGGTGCCCTTACCAGATGGATGGTCACTCGACATGTCACAGCACAATATACAGAGGCTTTTAAAGAACTCTGTGATGGGGACACTGAAGTAGCTTCCACAAACCACGCTGAGCATGGAAAGACAAGGATGGTAAGGGATGAACAAGATGTTACCAAGATCACGGAATTTGTATCAAACGTACAAAATCCGTTTGACCTACGTACTGTACCTGACGAATTGGTCAACATCGCCACAGGCCAGGTTGCTTCACAAGAAGTATCAAACGGACTTGGACATTTCTTAACAGACGCCCAGAAATGCAACAAAAATTTTATCGAAAAGCGATTTCTTGCTGACCAAACCAAGAGTTTCTGGGAAACAGACTCACGAACAAAGACACCAACGTTTGCGGACATGTCAAAACCCATGAAAACCAGCAAACGAGATAAATTGATGGTGGATTCAGAAGTACTTTTCCGGCGGCTGCTTGCTGTCTCAAAGAAACGCGATGTCAGTCTGGAACAAGTCCTGACACATGAACTGGCTCCTGTGCCACCGTCCCTCTTCAACAATGATGGGACAATGCGAAAAACCAACAAGGCGGATCTGGCAAAGAAGTTAGAAGCTAATTGTGAGGAAGTCCAGGTGCTCGAACCCTCTGACCAACATGATACTGCTTATGTCATTGATGGGATTGCACTACTTCAGGCACTTGATGAAGCCCAGTTCGACACATTTGACGATCTCGGACGTACCATAATGCAGAAGATTCAGTCACTGCTTGCTAGTAACCAAGGTGTGACATCAGTTACATTGGTTTTTGACAGGTATGATGTACCACTCTCTATCAAGCAGCTGGAAAGAGAACGTCGCACTGGTGGAGAGTCAACACCCAGATATGTCATCGATGGACAACGCACAGTTCCAAACTACAGGAAGTTCCTGAAGAACACCACAAACAAATCAGCGCTTGCCGATTTCCTCTGCAGTTACTTGACAGTAGCCGCCCAATTGCAGCTTGAGGAAAACCAATCTGTCACACTGGCAGGAGGCTTTAACGATGGCCTGCTAGTTAAAGTTGTGGATCATAGAGGCATCCGGGAACTACCTGAATTGTTCAGCACACATGAGGAGGCTGACACACGGCTCCTGCTACATGCTATCCATCTCGCCAGAGCACACTCAAGGGTCATTGTACGATGTGATGACACTGACGTGTTGGTCCTACTCATCTATTACTGTGGGAAAGGCATGTTTGGGGACACCAAAGTGTACATGAATGCAGGTCACTGGACAAAAACAACGAATCGTCAGAGATTCATTCCTGTCAACAGAATAACGGACGACATCGGTCAGGATACGTCAAGTTGCTTGCCAGCATCACATGCTATAAGTGGCTGTGACACAACCTCCTCGCTGTTCAAAGTCGGGAAACGCACTGCATATTCGAAACTCAAGCAAAACATTGCACACTTGGCACCACTGTCACGGTTAGGCCAAACCAGAGATACAACCAATGTCGTCAGCACTGCCACAAAATATGCTCTGTCGTTGTATGGTTCAAAGTCAAGTCACACACTCGACCAACTTCGTTATGTTTATGACTTTATGTTTATCACTTTCACAATTGTGTCAGAATCTTAAGTCAATTCTTCATGTTGCATATCTGCTTCGGGATTTCTATCGGTCAGCATTAGTGGGGCGACATATGATTTCAGTTATAACTATATCATTTCAGTGACAATTATATCATTAGATATATTTTTCAAAGGGTAAATAAACTTGGATTATGTTGATGTAACAAGTATGACTGCAAGTCCAATATTTTTGAAGTAATTAATGTTTTTGTTGATATTTATTGGTAAACCCGAAGCTGATTTGTTGAGTAAAATTGCACTATTTTTGCCTGTAGGTCACACAAAAGCCTTTGTTACATCACAAATGGTTTTTACAGATATATATGTCATCATTCCGCACATTTTGGTACCAAATTTGTGTTTGTAGCACCAGTATTAACAAATATATGAGCCAATATGAGCCAAAATCTGTGGCGATTAAATCCATTTTTGCAGTCTGCAGTGGTACACATATGTAAACGTGATTTTCAAAATGTTGTGCAATGATCTCAGGTTCACAACCATGATTTTCGAACTCCCCAAACATCCCTCTTCAAGAAAAAATAGGTTGTGACTTGTTCTACCTTGGGTAGGGGTATGCCACCCAAAACCTAATTTGGCCACTAGCCTAAAGCTTGAGCAGACATTTGAAGAATGGCGTCTTCTGAAAAAGAACAAAGCGCGAACGTCACCAACTCAACTCGCGAGAGAGTCGGCTTTTGTTTCCAGGCTTGAAGACCTTTTTGAGGTCGCTCATGCTGATGCTCTGACCAATACGTCAGTATTACAAGAAGACAAGGATTTCTTGTTAGCCCAGCGAGAAAAGGGAAGAAGGGGGTCGCTGGCTGGAGTAGATGTAAAGCTTGCTGCGAAGGAGAAAACGGCGTCCAAAAGAGAGGAGGAAATGCTTGCCAGGCGACAGTGAATGGAGCAAATGAAACAGTTAGCAGCTTCTACAGCTGAACTGATTTCATCTGGTTCTGAATCTGAAAACAGCTCAGCAGAAGATAGTGAAAAGATGGAAACTGGGGACAATGCAAGTGAGGGAGCTGCTGGAGGCATCACATTTCAGACACAAAAAAGAAAGAGGGGGCGAAAAACTGTCGTTACTGAAGAACTCGCAGCCGCTCTAGATCGCACACGTGTCAGACCGCAAAGCCGTTTTTGTTATAGCAGAAACTGCCAAAAGCTTGGGACAGAACATTGATGAACTTGCTCTAAACAGAGACTCAATTCGCCGACAAAGAGTATAACACCGAGTCCAGAGATCTGCAAATATAAAGGCGGAGTTTCAGCGTAACGTTCCCCTTGTTGTTCACTGGGACGGCAAACTGATCCTTGATCTAATTGGAAAAGAGAAGATTGATCGCCTGCCAGTATTGGTTTCAGGGAAAGGAGTTTCTCAGCTACTCACAGTTGCCAAGCTTCCATCTGGAACAGGCGAGGCTCAGGCTGCTGCTGTCATTGGAGCCATTGAAGACTGGGGCATAGCCGACAGCATCCGAGCTATGTGTTTTGACACGACCAGCTCAAACACTGGTCGGATCGCTGGTGCCTGTGTCCTCCTAGAGCAGAAGCTTGAGAAGGAGCTCTTGTCACTAGCTTGCAGGCATCACATTATGGAATTGATAAATTGGTGCAGTGTTCCAAGTGTGTATGGGCTTGGGAGCCAAATCTTCTCCCGAGGTTCCACTCTTCAAACGCTTCCAGGAATACTGGGGATTCATAGACACGGCCAAGTATGAACCAGGGATTGCAGCTGATGACGTGGCAAGTCTAGTGGAAGACATAAAGCAAGGCACTATCGATTATGCCAACAAGCATCTTGAACAGAGTCAGCCGAGAGATGATTATAAAGAATTCTTGGAACTTGTGATTGTCTTTCTCGGTGCTGCTCCTGCCAGAGGAGTGCGATTCATGTCACCCGGAGCAATGCACCACGCCCGCTGGATGTCCAAAGTAATATACTGTCTCAAGATCTGGATGTTCAAGGCTCAATTCAAACTGACTCCTGCAGAAAAGAGAGGATTACGTGATGTGTGTGTATTCACAGTACGTGTCTACCTGACAGCCGGGATCTCTGCACCTCAAGCATCAGGTGCTCCTTACAGTGACCTGCTGCTGCTGAAGTCACTGCTTGAATACTCATCAATCCATCCAGCCATCTCAAAGTCAACATCACGCAAGTTTTCCAATCACGTGTGGTACTTGTCACAGGAACTTGTTAGCTAGGCTTTCTTCGACAGTCGGGTCAGTTCGTCAACCAAGAGACTGATGGTGAGTGCCATGAAGAATGAAGAAGACCAAGATCAGGATCATTCCAAGCGAATCACTGTTGCTCTTGATTCATTCAAGGACAAGAACTTGGAAGATTTCGTCACAGCAAGGTCAATGAAACTTCTGCGAATGATGGAACTTCCAGATGGATTTCTCGCGGTTGATCCGGACTTGTGGGATGACAGAGACGACTACAAGCAGGCTGCAGAAACAGTCAACTCTCTAAAAGTTGTCAATGACTACGCTGAACATGGAGTGGCACTTATTCAGGAGTACAGTGGGTTGATAACCCGCGATGAAACTCAGCTGCAATTCCTGCTCCAAGTTGTCGAGGACCATCGCAGAATGTACCCTGATAGCAGAAAACATACACTGTCCGGGATGCCATGAAAATAATAAATTTGGGGTTTGCTGGACATTGTCAGACTGATACTATGAACTCTGTCAGAAACTGAACAAATAATTCACTATTAACGTGTTCAAAAATAAATACTGTGTTCAAGTGTGTTGTTTAAAATAAATTAAGATATAGTCTGATATACTCGTAATTCGTTGAATTTTTATAATTTTCATAATCTTTGAGGCCCTTGAGCTACCCCTAAACATAATAATTTAGTGCTCCAACTTTTTATGCAGTGTTTCTATATCATATGGAACAGATTAAGGGGGTACGACTTTCAAAAATAAAAACTTAGTTTTTTTTAATGTTTTAAGCTCCACCCTACTGCCCATGGGAGCCCTCCATATGGAGCTCCCCAAAGTGCGCTCCAACACATTGGTTGACCCCAGCAACTGAGATCCCTGGAAATGAAACCGCATGTCTGGATGATATGGATGTTCACCGTAAGTTGATTTTGATGCTGAATGTAAAATATGTTGAGAGAACAAGAAAATAGTAGTGATTCGTAAGTTGGGCGGACTGTTTCATTGCATTACCTTTTGTAATAATTTCTTCATTGCAGATATAACAACAGGTTGAGAATTACTTGTATAACTGTGATTTTTGTGATTTTAAATGATATTTGGCCTCGTTTTATTTTCACACTGAAATGTTGGAATCATAATTGATTATGATTTTTTGATTAGGAACGGCTGATCTGCGTTTGTTTTGCTTAATTTGATTCCAAAGTCATCCAAGTAAAATTTTCTCTTTCTTTTGCTCATTGCAAACCCAAACCCTTCAGAATGTCTGGACTTCATTTCAATGGAAGATCAGGAAGAAGAGATGGTGGAGATTAACATCTACGAAATCATCTTTCAGGTTGTGTGCAATTCTTTGGCAATTCGCTGGATTATTTTCTGTTTTACAAAGTGGATAAAGAGGCTGAAAAAGATGTACACCAATAAAATGCACCACAAAAAGAAGAAGAGGCGATGCATTTGCAAGCTTGAAAGCAAAGGACCAACCCTATGGTCAAGTTCCTGGGGTAAGGTGCTGCAGGATATGTGGGCAAGAAGCTGACCCAATCATGGAGCGTTACCATGATGCTCCCCTACAACGAGCACAGCACACCCTACAACGAGCACACCCTACAACGACGACACCCACACCCTACAACAATGACATGATGCTCCCCTACAACGAGCTGACCCAGTCATGGTGCTTTACCTCAAGCTTGAGAGGGGTTGGATGACGTGATGCTTCCCTACAACGAGCTGCACAAAAACTTGCGGCAATGTTCCAGGCAGCCATGGTAGCCAATCTGCAAATGTAATAATACAAATGTAACTAATACATACAAATGTAACTAATACATACAAATGTAACTAATACATACAAATGTAACTAATACATACAAATGTAACTAATACATACAAATGTGACGAATACATACAAATGTAACTAATACATACAAATGTAACAGTAATACATACAAATATCATCGCAGTAATTTGTGTGGTCATTATGACATTAATACATATAAATGTAACTAATACATACAAATGTAACAGTAATACATACAACTGTAACTAATACATACAAATGTAACTAATACATACAAATGTAACAGCAATACATACAAATGTAACTAATACATACAAATGTAACTAATACATACAAATGTAACAGTAATACATACAAATGTAACTAATACATACAAATGTAACTAATACATACAAATGTAACTAATACATACAAATGTAATACATACAAATGTAACTAATACATACAAATGTAACTAATACATACAAATGTAACAGTAATACATACAAATGTAACAGTAATACATACAAATATCATCGCAATAATTTGTGTGGTCATTATGACATTAATACATATAAATGTAACAGTAATACATACAAATGTAACTAATACATACAAATGTAACTAATACATACAAATGTAACTAATACATACAAATATAACAGTAATACATACAAATCTAACAGTAATACATACATATGTAACTAATACATACAAATTTAACTAATACATACAAATGTAACTAATACATACAAATGTAACTAATACATACAAATATAACAGTAATACATACAAATCTAACAGTAATACATACATATGTAACTAATACATACAAATTTAACTAATACATACAAATGTAACAGTAATACATACAAATATCATCGCAGTAATTTGTGTGGTCATTATGACGTTAATACATATAAATGTAACAGTAATACATTCAAATGTAACTAATACATACAAATGTAACAGTAATACATACAAATGTAACAGTAATACATACAAATGTAACTAATACATACATATGTAACTAATACATACAAATTTAACTAATACATACAAATGTGACGAATACATACAAATGTAACTAATACATACAAATGTAACAGTTTAATACATACAAATATCATCGCAGTAATTTGTGTGGTTATTATGACATTAATACATATAAATGTAACAGTAATACATACAAATGTAACAGTAATACATACAAATATAACTAATACATACAAATGTAACAGTAATACATACAAATGTAACTAATACATACAAATGTAACAGTAATACATACAAATGTAACATACAAATGTAACATACAAATGTAAGTCATTAAATTTGGCCCACATACCAAGTATGACCCGGGGATTGTCCGAAGGGTATTTTAAGTGCTCCAATGGAACGGTTGATAAGGAACAGCTGGCTTCGCAAGTGACAAGTAATTCGGACTTGTGAAGATCAGGCATTCGAAGATGAGTGCTTGGAGTTCACTCGTCCTGTCGTTGCTTTAATCATTGTAATCCTCCACAATCGTAATCCACAATCATTGTAATTGTAATCTATTGTAAATAACCCTGTATGGTTAAGCACTTTTAATAAACTGTAATCACTGTCCTTTAATAAACATTGTAAACAGTACAGCTGGTGTCATCGTTTTTTATTATTTAAGCATATTTTATGAAACTGTAATCATGTGCATTCATGGTCGCAGACATTTTTTTTAACTTTAAAAATTTTCCTCTATGCATCAGGAAATGCTGGGAACAAATCCCTCTCTTCCTCATTGAAACAATGTGCCCTGACATTCACAGTGTTGACATTTTTGGGTATTTCCCCTATGAATCAGGAAATGCCGGGAACAAATCCCTCTCTTCCTCATTGAAACAATGTGCCCTGACATTCACGGTGTTGACATTTTTGGGTATTTCCCCTATGAATCAGGAAATGCCGGGAACAAATCCCTCTCTTCCTCATTGAAACAATGCCCTGACATTTGCGGTGTCGACCTTCGTGGGATTTTCCCCTATGAATCGGGAACCGCAGTTACCTATCCCTCGTTTCCCCCATTTAAACAATGCCCCGACATTTGCTGTGTCCACATTCGTGGGATTTTCCCCTATGAATCGGGAACCGCAGTTACCTATCCCTCGTTTCCCCCATTAAAACAATGCCCCAACATTTGCGGTGTCGACATTCATGGGATTTTCCGCGAATCAGGATCTGCAGAGAACCTGTGACCCACCCCCCTTTCCCCATTGAAACAATGCCCCCACATTTGTGAATTCGACATTTGCAGCATTTTCCAGGAACGTATCCACCACTAATGTCGGGGCCCGACTTTATATAAACTACAATGGCACTTGGAAGAGCAAATACCTCTACCAGTCGGAACAGTTTATACTTTGTATGCCATTGACAGGCCGCATCTGGATCCCGATCTGAACCAAAATCCATCACCTTTTTCTTGTCACCTAACCAACTCATCCAATAAGTTATCATAATCTGTCCATATATTTTTGAAAAATCATGCTGTATATCGTTTTTGGCCCCAATCTCTCAATGGTGAATAATCAAATAAAAATGAAACAGCTCTTGTGTCCGGATTCGGATCTTTATGGGAGATAGGGCCAAAAACGATACATAGCAGGATATCTCAAAAAGTTATGGACGGATTTGGACGAAACCTGGTGAACAGGTTGGGTGTGTGACAAAGACCGAAGGAGAATTCAAAAGAATCAAAAGGATCTGAATCAAATTCAAATTCAAATGGAGAATTCAAAGGATCTGAATTTGGATTCGGATACGAGAATTATTTAAAACTAGCCGAAACCCGTGGAACATCCACGGAAGGGAGGATGTGGTGTATGGATAGAGTGTACCACTATGGATGGCATAGGGGATTTGCTTGTCCGAGTAAGAGTTAGGAAGAAAGATGAGAATGAAGAGTGCATATATGAACAACGTATTTATTGCAAACTACTGAAATGACAACGCTACGATATACTTTTGAAAAATGAATGGATTCGTAATAGGAATCGGCATAGCACTGGTGCAGTGGTATGTGTCAACGGAAAGGAACAGCAGTAGAACCATAGACTTTTAAAAAATGAACGGATTAGTAAATCGACTGGAACAGATTTTTCGAGTATGGCTGTACGTGATAAACAAAGAGTTTTCGTGATAAACAAAGAACAAAGAGTTGGAAGAAATTATGGTAAACCCACCTGATGAGGTTAGCGTACACCGCGATCGACGACACCGGCACAAATGCATGCTCAGGATTGTCCACTCAGTGGACGGCTTGCTGTCGCCTTCGACTGTCCAATCAGCGGACGGCTTGCTTCGCCTTTACCCAGCAGACGCCAATAAGATGGTGTCGTATTGGCAGTTAATCGGATGCTTTTGGGCCCCAACGTCGGCTAATTCAGATTTTTCGAGTATGGCTGTACGTGATAAACAAAGAGCGCGGTTCGTAGATCGTAAATCCATTCGTGCCGTGGGCATCGGGTCACTGGGTGCGGTGTAAAAGGGATAACAAAGTCGAGTCCTTACGCTATTATTATATAGATTGTAAGTGATTCTTCACCATTGAGAGATCGGGTGAAAAGCGACAAACAACGTGATATTTGAAAAAGTTATGGACGAGTTATGACTAAACTTGGGATGAGTTGATTCGGTGACAAAATAGCCGATTCGATTTTGGTTCAGGTCCGAATCCAGATCCGGCCTTTCAGTGGGATACAAAACGTACCTGGCGGAGGAATGCTCTCTACTGAGTGCCGTTCTAGTTATTACTTTTCTTGATGGTGCATCACAAACTTGGAAATGTCTTCTGAATTATCTTTGTGTCATGATCGTAGAATATCTAAGGAGAAATACTGCTCAACCACAAATGTCCAATTTGCCATTCCTGAGGATTCATTGGTTGTTTGTTTTTAATCTTCAGTTCGTCTGATACAACCTGAAAGAAAACAATAATTACCTTGCATTATCATGGAATTATTCCACCCTGAAATCTGTCCCATATTTTTACCACACCCTGTATAAGGAAAAGGTCATCAACTGCATCATGCACGTATTACTTGATTGGACCAATACCTTTGATGACCACAAGTACTAAAACGAAGAATAGACAAAAGAGTAGGGACACAAATCTAAAAAGACTACTACATGCCATGCCACAAAGGTTTTAAAAAGGGAAACGTATGACCAGGTGTATATATGGATGAGGTGGCATTGGGATAAAAAGAACACATTTGTACCACTAGCAGCAGCTTCATCGACTGGATTATCTACACAGGATATATGGACCACTGTATAAAATGGGGGTTCAATACTATGATCACGTGATGCAAATGGCGTTCAGTGCTTGATGTGATCTTTAACACAACTGAATCCTTCCATCATTTGCTAACAGTCAGCATTTTAAAAAGGGCAGAGCCTGGACAAGCATAAAAAAACCATTGCGCAGCCTTGATGAAGGAATATTTTTTTTATACAAAGTCAAGGCTCATAGAAAAGATAATGCCCTGAACAAACCAGGACGTAACCGGACGAAAGTACAGTAGAGAGAGGGGGAAAGCGGGGGACGACACCAACTGCGGAGTTGAAGGACAAGATAGAGGGAGACTTGGACAAACAATCGGTGTGGGAAGGAATGGGGGACAGGAAAGGATGCATGTTTGCATCCGATGCATGCAGGAAAGGATGCATGTTGAAAGGATGCTTTTTATATATTTTGTTTGTCTGGTTGATTTGTTTGTGAAATAAATGTCAGCTCTTTCACGAGCCTCGATTCAGTATACAAAAAAAAAAAAAAATGGGGTGGACAAGATGAACACAGAAGGAAACTCTCAGGAAGGAATGGATGCATGGGTGGACAAGATGAATACAGAAAACTGTAAGTTTGTAAGAAAGAGGGCTTGGGGGTGAGGGGAGAGGATAGAGGAGTTAATGAGGATAGAAAAGATCATGGTTTTGGATTGGGGATGATCAGACATTGGTGAACAGCTGTTTTGAAGACCTGGAGGGAGGAGTGGGATAGAAAAAAGTTTGGGAGTTTGTTCCAGAGGCGGGAGAAAAGAGGAATGAAAGAGTGAAGGTGAGCAGAGAGCCTAGATTTTGGTCGTTTCAACAGAAGAGGGTTGCTGGCAGATCTTGTGTGTCCTGCAGGAATATTTGGGGGACAGAGCACAGAGAGAGCTGGGGGAGCAAGGCCGGAGAGGAGCAAGGTCGGTAGAAGACAGTGAGAACGCCAATTTAGGTGAGAAATGATCCTGGATTGAGGGAGTTTCACCAGAAAGCGGTTGATGGTGGACCGTGTGTGCCCTGCAGAAACCTGAGGGGAAGGACAAAGCACAGAAAGAGCAGAGGGTGCAAGACCAGAAAGAAGATGGTAGAAGACAGAGAGACCACAGATCTGTCTGTGAAGGTGAAACGCTCATCTCTTAGACTCAGCTTCATCGTGTGAGATTCCATTGATCTTGAAGGTATTAGTTTCCACTGTGTCAAGCTGAACAAAGTGTGAGGCAAGGGACCAGCCCATAGCGAAGAGCAGTACTCCATCAAGCTGTGGATGAAGGCCTTGTTGGTGGATAGGAATTCAGGTGTACCAAAGAAGGACTTTGTACGACGGAGGATGCCCAGTCCGGCGACCAGCTTTAGAGGCCAACTTTTAAATGTGGTTTGCCTCAGAAAAATTGTGGCTGATAGTGAGAACAAAGGAGGTTGAATGACTGAACTTCCTCAAGAGGATTGTTAAGAAAGTAGATAGGAGGGTTTCACTCATGGTCCTTTTGGAGCGAGAGAATGAGAGTGGCATTTGTCTGGATTGAAAGACATATTCCATGTGTGATCAGCTTGTGAATTTGTCATGGCTGCTGCCTGCCTATCTGAAGGATGAGGAGTGGCAGATGGTGGAGTTATCGACAAATAGATAAAAGGGATTTCCCAGAAAGTGAGAGAGATCATTAATGAAGATTAGTAATAAGACTGGGCCCAGAACACTCCCCTGGGGCACTCCAGCCTTGACAGGGAGAGAAGATGAAAGGATTCTGTTGAGAGCTACATATTGGTTATGAGTAGAGGAAGTCACTAAGCCCTGATTGTGTGGAGTTGGCCTTGGATGCCATTGTTAGAGAGTTTGGAGAGGAAGGCAGGATGCCAGACTGTATCAAGAGATATGTCTTGACAGAAAGCCCAGATCTCATGTTTCACATTGAGGGCCTCCATCCATTATTGGGTGAGGGTGAATAGCCACAGAATGTCCAAGGTAGACCTGGTCTGAATACAAATTGGTGATCTGAGATGAGGCCGTTAGAGAAAAGGAAGGATTTTATATCAATTGCGATGATGGATTTCAGGACTTTGCTGATGATTGGAAGTACGCTAATAGGGCTGCCATAAAGGGGGTCCGTTTTGCACCCTGTTATCCAGCGCATGTGAATCGAAAAGGGGGGTTAAGCAATTGTTTCACTTCTGTCTGTCTGTCTACAAACATCAGTTTATGATTGAGGAACTTGATTTCAAATTAATGTTATATTTTGTCATAGAATGTTAAGGTGATGAGGTGGAGGAGCCGGGGTGAAGAAAATGGGCGATTGAAAGGTGTTTCGCTGAGTGTTGCAGGTTTCTATGCAGCAAAACATCATCCAACAGGATGAACGGGAGGTACTGCTCCATCACTGGGTCGGCATCTTGCAACTTGTCAGCGACTGACCTCATATCCTGCAACACCTCAGCTAGGAACTTGATGGTCAAGTTGGGCCTTGCAACCTCTTCCCCCCCTTCACTGCCCTCCTCCTCATCCTCCACCTCCTCGGAAGCCTTGGTGATGGCCTCCAACTCCTCCTTATTCAGCTCCTCACCATGCGAGGCTATGCACTCCTCCAATTCCTCAGGCTCCATGTTGTCGAAACCTTCCTCTCCCACTTGTCGTGCCAACCCGGCAATTTGCCACCTGTCTTCCATGCTGTCTGGAAAGCCTCTAAAGTATTTCACTGCCTGTGGCCATAGATTTTGCCAGCAAGCATTGATGGTGGAGGCATTGACTTCGTCGATAGAGTCCTTGATGGCACTGATACAGTGCGCTATGTCGAAGTTCTTCCAACATTTCCCGACGGTAAGTTCAGGGGCAAACACAACAGCATCCAATATGTGATGGAAGGTGTGGCAGGTGTAATGTTTTAAACATTGAAATCACCCCTTGGTCTCGTGGTTAGATCAGGGAGGTGGTGTTGGGTGGCAGGACGATGACCTTGACATTGGCATGGGCCACCCTCGGTGACTCAGGAGAATCTTGAAGGAGAGGTTCTTGTCTGCCATGTGCCTATCCACTTGAAGGACAAAACAGTTGTGGAACCAATCCACAAAAATGGTAGCTATTACCCACGCCTTTCTGTTGGCCATCCAAAATATGGGCAGAGTTTGCTTGTTTTTTTCCCTTGAAAGCACGTGGGTTGGGTTCAAGGTACGGTACACCATCAATGGCTTAATCATGCAGTCCCCTTTGACATTGGGGCATAGGAGAAGAGATACCCAATCATTAGCATCCTTGAAGCCTGATGCTGTCCTCTGTCACTTCGAGATGAAAGTCGTCGTGGGCATTTTCTAGCAAAACAGGCCAGTCTCATCTGCAATGAAGACCTGCTCCAGTACATACCCCTTCTCCTCGATTAGCTGTGCAAGTTGAGCAGGGAAAGTTGCAGCTACGTCATGGTCATATTTTGCACATACCGGCAGGCTCAATCTGTCAGTATGTTCTTCCAACCAAATTGTTGATAGCTCATGGCTTACCGAGCGTCCACTTCCCAAGCGTGCCATAAAGATTGTTGTACCATCTTCAGAGAGTGTAAGTGAGGTCTAGAAGGCCTCAATGATCCACTATAGATCTTAGTTTTGCATTGATTTATTTTACATCAGTCTGTTGATATCAATGCTATTGTTGCGGATATGGGATTTGGCCTCCATGTCCGCTTGTAAATATTCCCCTATTTCCCCAATACTCCCCAACTATCCCCAATCCCCCATTCCCTAGTCCCATTGTCTGTAAACAACACTCTGTAGAACCGACCTTCCCCTTTTTCCCCCATTAAATGTCGTGCCCAGATCCACCGCATCTCACGTAGACAACTTTCGGACATCTTGCTAGTTATTCTTAGTCTATGTCAGTTAAGGACTCGTTTCCATTAATTCTGACTCTTCGTTGCACCAGAATGTGATTATATGGCACCAGTAGTGAGTTTAGGACCTTCCCATACCTCCTCCCATCTTCTTCCCCAAACAACAACTACAACAACAACTACAACAACGGCGCGCGCGGGGAGTGTGCGTCCTCACTCCGGCTCGGTTAGCCGCCATTACCCATGTGCGCCGACGGGGTTACCACGAAGGGGCTGCCTGTCGGCCCCTCGTCAAGGGCGGAGCCGGTAACCCCCCGCACCCAATGAGAAGCAACGGGCCGATTCCATCTGGGGCGGAGCTAACGAGCCGAGGGCGTGTCACTCCCCGCCGGACATGCGCAGCGACTTACCGGATGTGAGATGAGATGCGCCTCAGCCACGAACGAGAGAACCAGACGCCACCTCGAGCGCTGTGAGACCTCCCGCATCTCTGGACCGGACCGGGTCGATTCTGTCCCTGAGCCAAGGTGCACCTTGAGCCATCGAAGACCTGCCCCTCCTTGCCATCAATCCCCGTGTGAGTCAGTTTTGTCCCGTTTATCTGTCGTCTGTCGGGGCTAAGATAAGACCGTGTTTAAGTGCCCACCTTACTATGCTGTCCCTCTCATTCCTGTAATCTAACCTTCCGCCATATTATAACCTCCTCCGGAGGTCTTGAGAACCGTATCCCTGGTGTCGTGTCATTCTAATCCCAGCCGTTGTGTCCTTTTCCTTCATTGATTTAGCATAGCGCGACTTAGTCAACGTTCGAGCATAATCGGGTAAACTGTGCAGACGCGGTCATACCAAACCGCTCGGTAAACTAACATCCACAACCGCGTCTGTAACACTATCATATCAGATTTGTTAGTCAGCTAACATGGAGCATTGCCTTGCAGATATGTCCATATGTAGAATTGAAGAAGGCAAAAGTTAATGTCATATGAGGGTGAAATAGTGAAACAGATTGTTGTACTAAATAGTCTCCAGCAGACAGTCTGGAACTTATCTGAACCAGAACAAATCCAAGGTAAAACCAAAGTCTGTGTCCCCAATAGCAAGGGGCAAAGCTTAATGCTCATCATTATTCTATCAAAATAGTGTCCCAATTCCAACCCAACTCCGAACCTGAGCCGAAACACTGAAGCTGAACCAGGTCAAGCGAGATGATGAGGCTACCCAGACCAGCTTGGTTCACATTTAAGTAGTGAGTGCCTGTCCTCGCTGTCTTCGCACTGATGATGGCAAATGGCCAGAAACGTGTATCTGTAGGTGCTCCCTTCAGCTGTACTGGTATAAAATTGAGGATTTAAAATCCTCAGTTAGTGCGGTAGATCACCCAGCAAGAGAGAAGTTAATTTTGTTCCTGGCTGTGGATCGGAAGCTTTTCTCTGCCAGTGTCAACACTTCAACGGCAAAGGAGTGTAAATGAACACTCAAACACATACACACAACACAGGACTTGCAGGATGGCCTAGGCACTAGACCTAGAGGTATGCACACTCCCCTGTGAGCTGTCTCGCCCGTGTTTGAATCCAGACCCAACTATAAACTGTCATCCTGGTGTTTCACATGTCGGGAGATTCATCAGGGTGTGTGCCGCCCCTCGGATGGGATGGATGTTAAACTCGACATCCTAACTGCCAGCATTAGTTGTGGATGTTAAATATCCCACAGTGTCCTTCACGAAGAGTAGGCGAGTTATCCTGAACAGACGGCACCTGAATAAGTAACAAATTCCTGCTCTAACCTACAGGGGGAACTGCAGCAGCAGCACAGGAATCTTCACCACTCCCCCAGAAAATGATGTTATATGCAGGCATGAGCTGTATAAGAAAGAAGGCAAACACTCATGATCAACCAAAAAGTTCTGATACCCTACTACAACTTTTAAAATTAAAAAAACTTCACAATCACAATACAGATTACATTTAGTCTCATTATTTCCTGATAATTGTGGGAGGTACCAAGTTTCTCGCACTATTTGTTTGGGTTCATGATTTAATTGCATCGAGGACATAAAGGATGTGGCTGTGGCAGAAGTTTCAGGAAAGAATATACCTGAGCTCTTGAAGTTGTTATATAAACCCATGGTGATGTGGAAGAAACACGCAAGATGAAAAACACTGAGAAATGTTTGCAATTCTTCCCAAAATTTCTCCACTCTACGGAACCGTTTACCTATGAGACAGGCCTTCCACCAGACGATGTGAGGACAATGGCTCTTTTATTGACGAACTCTTGCTTCAAGATCAGCATATCATGATTCACAACTTAAAGGCAGACTCGGGAATACCATGTCAACAGTGCATCACGTTGTCACTGAAGATCGAGGAGAGAGAAAGGTAATGGCAAAATGACTGCCACATGTTCGCACGGGTGAACAGAAACTCAGCAGGCTTGCTCTCCATGTCTTCAGCATTTTCCTTGGGATATATGAAACTTTCTTGGAACAAATCATTACTGGAAACAAAAAGTGGTGTTGCAACTGTGGGCCAAAACCAACGTCTTGTTCGTCAGAGTAAAGGGCTGGCCTCTATGCGTCCAAAAACATACCAAACATGCACCAACCAGGGAGAATAGAGGTGCTTCACATCTTTTACAACAACATTGGAATTTTGATAACTTGAATGGTGGATCAGGACTACTACACCTTGGATTTTTAATGAATGAAATAATCATCCCAGGTTTTAAGTTGACACTGAAAGTCATTATTGGCTAACTTACTGAGAATGTCAACAAGCTCTCAGAACGAGGTATAATAGTCTATGAAACGCCACAAAGGATTTTCATATTTAAATACTGTATATCACTATTAAGGAAGTTGTTCTCTTGTAACCTATCAGGAAGTTGATATAGACTTCCTATGTAAGGATGGCATGGACACTCCATTGGTTCAATGCAATACAAATCCTCAAAAAAAAAAAATCTACCAATATACTTTAGTGAGGACACTTCATTTGAGTACGTAATATGTTTTATTAACACTCCAAGTAAGCAAATCAAGAAAAAAACACTGCGAGAGCATCCTTCATGTCTGACCATGCACAAAAACCTCTCGAGAGTCTCAGTCCCTTTCTCCCCCTCCTATTGGTTAGAGGGTAACCTCTGGCCTGTGATAATATGGCCTGCTTATTGAAGCTTTCAGGCACCGACCTTGAGCAAAAGCAGAGTGGACGAGAAGACGTGGCTTGATAGCTCTCCCCTTACAAAAACAACCCCAATGTTATTCTTTCCATCCTGTCTTTGAAGTTAGTTTCATTATTTCCTGTCGAGTATAAAGACCCTAGCCTGATGTGTTTGACGAGAAGCTGTCATTACTTTTAAAATGGCAGCTTTCCCATGTACATGTTGAGACCCTAATAAATTATCCTGTAACTGTCTAAGATGTCTCAGATTCATCCCTTGCGGGGTTGGGGGGGGGGGGGGGGATAAATCCCTAACAAACTTGGCGTTCGTTCGATTCGTCCTCAATCATTCGATTCAAATTGCTGCCCCCTACCTGTGATGATGGCAGGTGGTGTGCCATACTTTGAAATCCAATGATGTACCAATACTCCAACGACTATGTCTGCTATAATGTCATGTGGAGGAATGGCATCAGACCACTGGTATAGCAATCAATACAGGTGAGCATGTAACTGTACCCACTTGATGGAGGTAGTGGTTCTCTGAGATCGATATGGATGCGCTCAAATCTCGCATCTGACGTAGTAAAGGTACCTAAAGGGGATTCGACATGGCGATGGACCTTAGTTTTCTGACATGGAATGCAATTCCTTGCCCACTCACGAGTTATCCTTGTTAACATCTGGCCAAAGGAAACGTGCTGATGTCAACTTCTGAGTGGATCTGATGCCAGGGTGTGACAAACAGTGGAGTGCATTGAAGATTCCATGACAGTGTTTTTTTAGGCCCAAAAGGTCATTCGTGGCTTGTTGAGACATCACATCAGATGTATCCACCTGAAGCAGGGAGTGGTACTTTCCAAAACGACAGTGAGGAAGATGAATCTTGTAGCTCGCAGAGCTCATCATTCTCCTGATTAGCTGCTATCTGGCTGTAATCGATGGTGGAAGAGCGAAAGCGCAGCAATGTGCGAATGTGAGTGTGCATCCGCTAGCACATTATCGAGTTCCTTAGCATGTCTGATGTCTGGTGTGGACTGGGATATGTAGTCGAGATCTCCCTTGGGGAGTGACGATCAGGCTTTGAGTCTAAGGCCTACACCAAAGGTTTGTGGTTGGTGTAGATGATGAAAGTGCTTCCTTCCAATAGATATCTGAAGTACTTCATGCAGAGATAAATGGCTAATAACTCCCAACCAAAGGTACTGTCGCGAGTCTCAGCCAGTTGCAGTCCCTTTGAGAATAATTAAAGTGGCTGCCATTCTCTGTTGGCCAACTGTTGCAGTATCCCACCCATTGGCACCGGATAGCTTCTTGTCTTGGAGGTGTGGCATTGGATAGCAATCAGGCACAGTGGATCTGTTGAGTGCCCGATAATCTTTACAAGAAGGCCGCCAGTCTCCTGGTGTCTTCTTCAGGACCATGTGTAAGGGGGAGGCCCAGTTATTCCGAGAGGGGCAGATAATACCAAGTGCAAGAATGTGATCAAACTCTGCCTTGGCAATAAACTTACAATCAGGTGCTCGGCAGCAAGGTCTCGCTGCTGCAGGTGGCCCTCAAGTCTCTATGTGATGTGTGATGGAGTGTCTGATGACTACTGCATCGTTGTACACTGGTCGAGTTATGCTGGGGTATTCATGAAGGAGGGTATTAAATCGTGAGGAGTTGGTACTCTTCACATACATCAGACTGATGGTGGATGCTTGTGAATTAATCCCTCGCACAGTAAGGATGGCCGTGGTGTCAATAAGCCGACGATGTTTTACATCCACCAAGCCAAACTGGTTGAGAAGATCAGCTCGGACAATGGGTGTGGGTAGCTCAGCGGTATATTAATATCCAGCGGAAAACTCCAGTTGCAG
Organism: Myxine glutinosa; assembly: GCF_964187855.1. NCBI lineage: Eukaryota > Metazoa > Chordata > Myxini > Myxiniformes > Myxinidae > Myxine > Myxine glutinosa. The sequence continues at coordinate 242,603 of NW_027616505.1, read as the reverse complement.
TCCCTTTGGTATCCATGGAAATCTCCACGCATGGCTGGCGGACTTCCTCTCTAGTCGTCGTCAACGTGTGGCCCTGAATGGGTTTCTCTCATCTCCTCTTCCTGTTCAGGCTGGAGTTCCCCAAGGCAGTGTTCTGGGCCCCGTGCTTTTTCTGGTCTTCATCAATGATCTCTCTGACTCTCTCGAAAATCCTCTCTATCTCTTTGCTGATGACTCCACTCTCTGCCGCTCCATTCCTCTTCCCTCAGATCGGCAGTCTGCTGCCTCCTCACTCTCTGAAGACCTGGACAAAATCACAGACTGGTCAAACAAGTGGAACATGTCTTTCAATCCTGACAAATCTCACACTCTTACTATGTCTCTCCGAAAAGATCGACTGGACAACCCTCCCATCTACTTTCTCAACAATCCTCTCCAAGAAGTTCTGTCGCTCAAGATTTTGGGTCTCACTATCTGCCATGATCTTTCTTGGGAAAACCACATTTCCAAGCTGGCCTCCAAAGCCAGTCGCCGACTGGGCATACTCCGTCGTGCGACGTCCTTCCTCGGCACACCTGAGCTCCTCACCACATACAAGGCTTTCATCCGCAGCTCAATGGAATACTGTTCTCCCCTATGGGCCGGTGCTCCTGCCTCACACCTAGCTCGGCTTCACGCTGTTGAAACCAAAGCTTTCAGAATTATTGGAATCTCCCGCGATGAAGCTATCTCTGAGGGCCTTTCACTCACTCACCGCAGGCAGGTAGGTGGTCTTTCTGTCTTCTACCGACTCCTCTCCGGCCTTGCACCCCCAGCTCTCTCTGTGCTCTGTCCCCCAAATATTCCTACAGGTCGCACAAGATCTGCCAGCAACCCTCTGATGGTTAAACTGCCGAAATCTCGGCTCTCTGCTCACCTTCACTCTTTCATTCCTCTTTTCTCCCGCCTCTGGAACAAACTCCCTCACTCCCTTCAATCCCACTCCTCCCTCCAGGTCTTTAAAACAGCTGTTCACCACCATCTCTTATCTTCCCCCATCCAAAACCTTGATCTTTTCTACCCCCGCTAATTCACCCCAGATCCACCTTGTTTGAAATTCCAACTTCTTTCCTGGAAGTCCTGGCAGTGTCCATATGTTTTATACCTCTCCCACCGCCCCCTTCCCATGCCCCCCCCCCCCCCCAAAGCCCTCGCCCTCTCTCAGATCTCTCGATGTCTCCATGTCTCTCGGTCCCTGCTCTCAAATGTTGTGTTTGTGTCCTTCCCCCTCTCTCCCCATCTTGTCTACCGCTCCCGATGTTATATGTTTTATGTGTCGGTTTGTCTTTCTGTGTGATTAATGTTCGCTCTTTCACGAGCCTCGATCTTGTATACAAAAAAAAAAAAAAAAAAAAAAAAAAAAAAACTCAGCGCAGTCCCAGATCAAGCGTCAAAGACATCTCTCCGTAGGTGGCGATAGGTGTGTGGTTAACTGCTTGAAGTTATGGTTGTGTTGCTATACCGAGTCTTGCTTTCTGTCGTGCGAGGCAACATGGTCACTTCGGCCCCAGTATCAACTAGGAAGCGTGTGCCAGTGTTCCTATCAGTGACGTAGAAAAGGCGACTCCAGGGTGACCTGCAGAGCTCTTCGCCCCGAGCTGCTTCTCCCACCATTTCCCTGAATGCTGGAAGTAGGCTTCTTAAATGAACAATCTTGTCAGCGATCTCAGCAAGCTGTTCGATGGTCACAGCTTCGCTGGTAGAGGCTGCAACAAGAGCTGCTTCAAAATGTTATCTTACAGCTTGGCATCACCCAAAAGCTGCTTCATCCTCCTAAGGAACTGTGACGGTTTCCTGTCTCCAAGCTCTTCTGAGATGAGCAGCAGGTGTACGCATTTCTGCTCAGATTTGGAGGTATGCCGTATGTACTCAGCCTTGACCTTGTCATATCTGTTCATCCTCGGCGGATGCACTCTCTGACCTCTTGAGCAATCTCTGGTTGTACGGAGCCAACGATGTAAGCAAATTTCGTACCCTGCATTATGATCGTTCGAGTGAGGAACTGTGCTTCCACCTGCACAAACCACAAGGTTGGGACGTTGAGCCAAAAGGGAGGGAGGGAGGGAGTTTCAGTCCAACTGCCACAACTGGGGAAGGTGATGTGGCCTCTGGAGACGTGTCATCGGCAGGAACATGTCTTTATTTTGGATAACCAATCAGCATGTCTGATCCCGAGGTACGAGTCCAAATGTGTAGAAACTCTTGAGCTAAGCCACCGTATCACGTCGGGGTCACCAATGTAGAAATTATGTGTCTATGTATACTTACGTGTGGTCATATAGTGTTTAGAAGCTTACTGGCAATCTTTACCTCCGCCACAGAGAGTGGATGGAGGTTATGGTTTCGCCCCTGTCAGTTTGTCTGTCTGTTCGTCTGTCTGTCTGTTTGCGAACAGGATATCTCAAAAGGTTGTGGACGGATTCGGACGAAATTTGGCAGAGATGTAGCGTATGTCACAAGGACGAAATGATTAGATTTTGGTGAAGATCCGGTTTCGGATCCGGATAGTAGAATGTTTAAAGTGATTCTTCACCATTGGGAGATCGGGCCAAAACGACATATAACAGGATATCTCAAAAGGTTGTGTACGGATTTGGATGAAACTTGGTGTAGAGGTTGGGTGTGACAAGGACTAATCGATTCGATTTTGGTGAAGATCTGAATATGGATTCGGATACGACCATTATTTTATTTTGTAAGTGATTCTGCACCATTGGGAGGTTGGGCCAAAAACGATATATAGCATGATATCTCAAAAAGTTATGGATGGATTTGGACGAAACTTGTGAAAAAAACGAAAATTTTTGTGAAGATCCGGATCCAGCTAGTAGATTTTTTTTTAAAGTGATTCTTCACCATTGAGTGATATGGCCAACCATGCGGAGGTATGCTCTCTATTGAGTGCCGTTCTACAGTAGTTAGTCTCTGTTACGTTTGACAAATGTGGCAAAACGGGGGTAAAGGTGGATGTTCCACTGAGATGCAGCCAATGCTCCCCAGAAGCCGAGTTGAATGTCTCGATGGGTAAACACGTAGTAAAATGTTGATTTTGAGGAGACGAAAATACCAATACTTTGGGGTGACCTGAGCGGTGGTTAAAAAAAAAGAAGAGTATTCCACCAGCAAAAAGGCGATCCAAAAATGGCGGAAGAAAAAATAACCTGGGGCGTTAACAAGTTTGTGAGGTTCTCATGAACAGTGAGTATGTGGTGAAGTAGAACTCTGCTGACAGTCTCAAGGGAAACCAAAGAACAGTGAAGTACAGTATTTACCTCCTCCACATTAACCTGACGTTTAGCTTAAAACCCCTCGAGAGGAGAAATTTCACGTAAAAAAAACAACAACCCTCTTCACATACTGAGAGTTGATCGGTTGTTCCTGGTTTTAAACCACGTCCCACTAACCGACCATTTGCTATCAGAGCGTCAGTCTGTGAGGAACAAGCTTGGTGAAGTGATTCTGCCTGCACCTTCTGTTCATGTAGAAAATGATGCAGGTAAAACTAGATGTCACTGCCCGTGACCCATCCCTCAACTATTTGCTATTTTTGCTGCCCCTCCCTTATCACCCAGCTGATTGTTATGAAACTTCAAACATGAATACAAGACAGTAACACGCACAATATCGCTCGGGCTTCGATTTTTAGATTTTGGGTCATTGGGTCTTAGATTTTTCGATTTTGGATCAGGGAGGCTCCTAGAGGATCACGAGGACTCCCAAGGGAGATCCTCCAAGGTGTGAACTATAACCTCAAGAGATGACCGTCAGCCCACTCGGGGCTATTTATTTTGCCTTTGGTTTTGTAATTTGTTAATACTAGGGCATGCCCGTACTATATATATATATCTAAAATTATATCCCCCCCCTCTATTTACATGAAATGGTTTGGTCCATTCGCAAAGCCAAAGCGAACGGCTTGCGAGTACGGTGACAATCCCCCCCCCCTCTATTTACATGAAATTGTTTGGTCCAAAGCGAACGGCTTGCGAGTACGGTGACAACCCCCCCCCCCCCCCCCCTCTATTTACATGAAATGGTTTGGTCCAAAGCGAACGGCTTGCGAGTACGGTGACAATCCCCCCCCCCCCCCCCTCTATTTACATGAAATGGTTTGGTCCAAAGCGAACGGCTTGCGGAGTTTGGTAAAGAAATCGCCATAGCGTGCACAAACGCGCAGGAAAGCGAATGAATCGCAAATTAGTTTTAATTAGTTGTAAAACATAGTTTAACGCCAACATAGTTTGCCAACGTGAAATAAATGAATACGCTCTCAAATGTGCCGTCCGAGGCAGAGTCTGTTCGCCACGTTCGGCACACGTGATAGCTCGCTGCTCTCTGATTGGTTGAATCGTTTTATGGACATAGCTCGCTAACTACTTGTCCGATTAATATGAAACCTTGAAAAGGCACATCCTCGGGTCCCCAGCAATATACCTGGCAAGTTTCAAGTATATCGGACCCGTGGTTGTCGAGAAACAGCGGTCACAGACAGACACACAGAGATTACTGGCATTATAGATAGATTAGCAAGGGTACCCACCCGGCAGGGCTTCAATTGGGAAGCCCAAATGAAAAGGCAAAATATCAGAAATTTAAGGCTTATTTATTTTAAACGATTTATATAAACATCCGTCAAATCATATCACACGCAAATCGTCAAAATCTAAACAGTATTTGAAGAATTTTAATAAAAGCCACATCACTGTTCATATCGGCAAATATTATTCCAAAGTGTTTGGAAAATTGGAAAAATTTGGAAAACTTTTGAAAAACATTATATCGCCTATTTTACTCAAGGGGGTCCCAGGATTACCCACACCCAAAATGTCGTTGCGATCGGTTCAGCCGTTTTTGCGGTACCTGGGAACAGACGGACAGACAGACAGACATTTGGTGAATTATAGTAAGACCAGCAACGGTACCCGCCCCATGGGCGGGGCTTCAATTGGGAAGCCCAAATGAAAAGGCAAAATATCAGAAATTGAAGGCTTTTATTTTATTTTAAACGATTCATATAAACATCCGTTAAATCATATCACACACAAATCATCAAAATCTAAACAGTACATGGCGCCAATTTTGAAAGAAGATTGAATTCTGCAAAACGGAAGCGCCCGCCACACATCTTTCTCAGTCGCACGTTTATCTGTGAAGAGTGCGCGCCGAATCTGTTACATGGAAGCGGCCGCTACACCTGTTTCTCAGTTGCTTTGCACACGCTGCTGTGTTTCTTCAGAGCCGCACGTTTATATAGGAAGAGTTCATCAGGAGTCGATCTACTCTCTCCTGGTACGTAGAATAAACAGTATTTGTAGAATTTCAACAAAAGTCACATCACTGTTCATATCGGTAAATATTATTCAATCGTGTTTGGAAAAACTGGAAAAACAATATAGCCTATTTTACTCCAGGGGGTCCCAGGATTACCCACCCAAAATATCGTTGTGATCGGTTCAGCCGTTTTCACGGTACCTGCGAAAGGACAGACGGACATTTGGTGAATTGTAGTAAGATGCTTTAGCTTTGGTTTAACGGGGTTTTCCACAAGGGGCTTTGAGAGCTTTTATCGTGGCGGTTTAATAAACATTTGACTCGGAATTGGAACGTTGCAGACGTCTTTTCTTCCAGGCTAAACATCCATCGCTAAATTGGTGAGCATCCATGTGGAAGATGTGACCTTGTGTCCGCCACCCCACTGTCCATCTTTACAATATAATTAAAACAATTTGCCCAAAAATAATAACTCAAAGAAAAGATTGTTTTTTGGAAAAGTGACTTTTGAAAGAACCTGTATATGTATTGAAAAGTTATGGAAGACATTGACGTCCCTTGGAGAGAAAAAGAGAATGAGATTACCCATGAGTGGTCTTTGAGCATTGACCAATTGTGACCTCACCATGTGCCTTCCATCGAAGTGTACTTTTCGTTGCTGTGGATCGTAGAGCAGAAGAGTCGAGTAGCATCTTAAAAGTTTGAGGGGAGATGCTGAAGTGATCAATAAATGATGATGATTTGGTGCAAGTGTCACCCAGAGTAGCAAATGTAACCCTGGGACGTCTTGGTCTGCGTGCTGCATCCAAGCAGCTGTTTGTACAGATTGTCATCGGCCACCACAGGGGGCCCAGGGTTATACAAGGATGTGCAAAGAAAGTTGGAGCTCATTTCATAGCCAGAAGGAAGCCATTTTCGCCATCATTCCTGTGCGGTATGGGGCCATCTATTTATTACGTATGCACCGCGGGTATGTCGGTGGTGGTTAATGAATCAAGAACAATAAATTTAGAAAGTTATGAGTAAGGAGGATGATAGGAAAGATCGGGGGAGAGAATAGTGTGCGAAGAATAGGGAGAGAAGGGGAAACGACCATATATTTATTATATCCATAAATATGATGGACTTTCCTTTCCTCCTTGCTCCGACCTCCTCCAAACCTCCTACGTTTCCCATTATCCTTCCATGTCTAGTTTTAATTTGTCAATTTTGCCACGTGCCTGCGTTAAAAATAGATGAGGTCTGAGACGTGTGAAGTTGCAGGTGTTGATTGAGTTGAGAAATACCTTACACGACATTGTAAACAAACGAAACCAGGAATAACACGGGAAAATGTCATGGATAACTACCACTGTGTGAAAAAATACTTCAAAAGGTAATTTCCTCAACAAACATACACCGAGGATCGCATGTAAATGTACAACACACTACTCACTACATCAGTCTATATATCCCGTCCAAATATCAACCTATTTGAATTAGAAACAGATTTTGCTAAAATACTGGTACCGACAATTATGTCCATTAGTTCTACTTTATCCAAATTCTAATTAACTCAAGGATGTATATTATTGCGTCGTGAGAAAATTCAAAGGAATTATCATTGAACTAATCAGGTTATCATGGATTTGAAATAATCAACCGGAAGTGGATATGGATATGGATCATTATAGGTGTTATGGAAGACACCTGTGGCGTTCAGAAAGTTATATGAGCTCCATACAATACTCTCATTAGACTAAGACATTCCAAAAATATTCCATGTATATATATTGTTGCGGATATGAGGATTGTGTTTTTTTTATTGTGTTGTATTGTATGGTAAATTGTTGTGTAATATTGCTTGATTCTGGCCCCTCCTGCCTCCAGTGTTGTGTAAAGATCAAAGGGCGTTCCGGTAGTTAATTCCATAAAGCATACACGTCAGCCAATCATAGAATACCCCTGTTCGATAGTTATATCTTTATTATGTGTATCAGGGTAAGGCCTTGTCTTCCATTAAAATGACACTCCATTGCACCAAGTGAAAGAAATAGATAGATCCCCTTTCATTCCCATTCCCAAAAACCGCAATTGCCAACTGTTCCCTCCGCGACTCCATTCGCCACGAGGTAGGCTCGGAGAAGAAGGGCGTGTCTCCACCTCGTCATAGAGGGGAGGAGTGAGCCAGCCCCGAACAACCAACCAAGCACGAGGGGTTTGGTTTGAGAGGGCGGAGGAAGAGCGATCGAGGAGGTACGCGAAGGTTGAGGGGCGGGGCCTATATAACCCGCCGCGGGACGCTCCCCAAGGAGATGAGTTCTGAGTTCTGCAAAGAGACGAGCTTCAGAGAGAAGTGCGCAAGGAGGAAAGAGAAGCGCGGGGAAGCCTTGAGAGAAGTGCACGACGTCACCCTGCTCGCTCCCAGCCTGACGAGGCCCGGTATGCTGTGCGCCCTGCAAAGCCTTCCAGCTTGTGGTCCGAGCTGAACCTTCTTCCCGGTCCAGCCAATCGTTCCTGCCTCCATTCCCCATTCGCGTGAGTTTGTTCTGTTTGTTCTGTCCTGGGTATTTAATTAAGTTTGTATAAGCTAGTAATTTTCACTGCGTCACCTGCTTTTTCAATGTTCCCTGTAAATAACCGTGACTGCTCCTTTTGCTTGTGTGTGTAAATAATAAATCCCATTAATCTTCTGTACGTCTTCTTCTTCCTCTTTACATTCGGTCGCTTTAGAGTTTTCCATATTGAATATCTGTGGCGCGATCTGGCCAACGTTCGGGGATCGGGTTTAGTCGGGGAAAACTGTTCGGCCACGGTGCCTCCGCTCGGCAAACCAACATCCTTAACCGCGGACCGTAACAATATATATATATATGTACAGTCACGTGAAAAAGTAAGTACACCCCATGTAAAGTTTTGACTTTTTCAACATATTTCAACATATTTGATCTATTTGATCTTCATTTCAACAATATTGATAGATAAAGGTGATATAATATAACAAATACCATGAAACATTTACATTTTGTAGTCCATTGTATAATTTAAATAAACATAAATGTAAATTTCGCTTGTGGAAAAGTAAGTACACCCTTGGCTCGAACAGGTGGTATTGCCCCCTTTGGCAGAAACAACCTCAAGTAGGCGTTTCTTATAACTGTCTACCAGTCTCTGACATCGACTGGGATAAATTTTTGGCCACTCCTCCATGCAGAATTCTTTCAGCTGTGCGATGTTTGAGGGGTTTCTTGCATGCACAGCTCGTTTCAAATCCCCCCACAACATCTCGATGGGATTTAGATCGGGGCTTTGACTTGGCCATTCCAGAACCCCCCATTTCTTTCTTTTCAGCCATTACTTGGTTGATTTACTGGTATGTTTAGGGTCATTGGGAATTTCACACATTCATCCTGGGAATTCTTCCAAAGTAAATTGCTCTCTCTCATGCACAGATTTATCCCATCTCGTCTTCAGTTGTCATACCCTTCCTCCCGTCCATGGTACACGGAATATTGTGGTGAGGCTGTTTCCCAGAAACAACTTGCCTTCGTCTCCTGGAAAGCAAATCCAACGAAAGGAAATCTCATTTCCTTTCACAAAGCCCGAAACAAGTGTGTGTCCACCCTCAGGAGAGCCAGGAAACAATATCTCTCTGTTCTCAAGACCGAACTCTCTTATCTGTCTCCCTCTTCCAAATCCAGGTGGTGTCTGGTCAAATCTGTTTCTGGTGTTTGTTCCCCCTCCATCCCCTCCCTTACCTCAAATGGCTACACAGCTGACTCTGCACGTGAAAAAGCTGAATGCCTCAACTCTGTGTTTGCCTCTAAATCTTGTGTCCCAAACCCATCCCTCTCTGTACCCACCGTACCCAGTCGTACCCAGCTGCTCCTGGACTCTGTGTCCTTTCCTCCTGACAAGGTGGAAAAGTTTCTTTCAACCCTCGACTCTGATTCTGCAACTGGACCTGACGGCATCAGCCCACGGGTCCTAAAATCCTGTTCTTCCGCTCTTTCACTCCCTCTCTCTGTTCTCTTCACCCTCTCTTTTGCTCAAGGTCAACTGCCATCTGCTTGGAAATCAGCCAACATCACCGCTTTGCACAAAAAAGGTGCAAAAACAGATCCTAGCAACTACAAGACCAATCAGCCTTCTACCAATTTATCAGCAAAGTCATGGAATCCATCATTGCTTCGGATATGAAATCTTTCCTCTTCTCCAATGGCTTGATCTCTGATCATCAATTTGTTTTCAGACCAGGTCACTCTACTCTGGACATGCTGCTTCTGCTGTCTCAACAATGGATGGAGGTCCTCAATGTCAAACAGGAAATTAGAGCTGTCTCCCTCGACATATCACGTGCCTTCGATACGGTCTGGCACCCCGCTCTGCTCACCAAACTCTCCTCCTTTGGTATCCATGGAAATCTCGACGCATGGCTGGCGGACTTCCTCTCTCTTCGTAGTCAACGTGTGGCCCTGAATGGGTTTCTCTCATCTCCTCTTCCTGTTCAGGCTGGAGTTCCCCAAGGCAGTGTTCTGGGCCCTGGGCTTTTTCTGGTCTTCATCAATGATCTCTCTGACTCTCTTGAAAATCCTCTCTATCTCTTTGCTGATGACTCCACTCTCTGCCGCTCCATTCCTCATCCCTCAGATCGGCAGTCTGCAGCCTCCTCACTCTCTGCAGACCTGGACAAAATCACAGACTGGGCAAACAAGTGGAACATCTCTTTCAATCCTGACAAATCTCACACTCTTACGATGTCTCTCCGAAAAGACCGACTGGACAACCCTCCCATCTACTTTCTCAACAATCTTCTCCAAGAAGTTATATCGCTCAAGCTTTTGGGTCTCACTATCTGCCATGATCTTTCTTGGGAAAACCACATTTCCAAGCTGGCCTCCAAAGCCAGTCGCCGACTGGGCATCCTCCGTCGTGCGAAGTCCTTCCTCGGCACACCTGAGCTCCTCACCACATACAAGGCTTTCATCCGCAGCTCAATGGAATACTGCTCTCCCCTCTGTGCTGGTGCTCCTGCCTCACACCTAGCTCGTCTTCACGCTGTTGAAACCAAAGCGTTCAGAATCATTGGAATCTCCCGCGATGATGCTATCTCCGAGGGCCTTTCACTCACTCACCGCAGGCAGGTTGGTGGTCTTTCCGTCTTTTACCGACTCCTCTCCGGCCTTGCTCCCCCAGCTCTCTCTGGGCTCTGTCCCCAAAATATTCCTACAGGTCGCACAAGATCTGCCTGCAACCCTCTTATGGTTAAACTGCCAAAATCAAGACTCTCTGCTCACCTTCACTCCTTCATTCCTCGTTTCTCCCACCTCTAGAACAAACTCCCTCACTCTCTTCAATCCCACTCCTCCCTCCAGGTCTTTAAAACGGCTGTTCACCACCATCTCTTATCTTCCCCAATCCAAAACCTTGATCTTTTCTTCCCCCGCTAATTTCACCCCAAATCCACTTTTTTGAGGTGACTTTTGTCTTCTTTCCTGGAAGTCCTTGGTGTGCTTGTGTTTTATACCTATCCTGCCTCCCCCCAGGCCCTCTCCCTCCCACACATCTCCTGATGTCCCTGCTCTCAAATGTTGTGTTTGTGTGCTTCCTCCCCTTCTCTCCCCATCTTGTCGACCCCTCCCCTTTTTATATACTTTGTTTGCTTGTTTGTTTGATTTGTTTGTTTGATAAATGTTAGCTCTTTCACGAGCCTCGACTCTGTATACAAAAAATATATATATATATAAAAATTGTCATGTTGCAAGGTCCATCTTCGGTTGAGCTTCAACTTGCCGACAGATGGCCTCTCATTATCCTCAAGCATCCTCTGGTACAATGAAGAATTCATCGTGGATTCCATGATGGTGAGCTGCCCAGGCCCTGATGCAGCAAAGCTGCCCCAACCATAATATTTCCACCACCATGCTTTACAGTTGGTATCAGGTTCTTGTGGTCAAATGCTGTCTTTGGTTTTTGCCAAATATGTTTTCTGGTACTGTGGCCAAATAGCTCTACCTTTGACTCATCTGTCCAGAGAACATTGTTCCTGAAGTGCTGCTCTTTGCCTCGGTGTTCATTGGCAAACTTTAGTCTTGCCCTGATGTTCTTTCTTGAAAGCAAAGGTTTCCTCCTGGCACACCTCCCATGTACTTCAAATCTGTGCACCCTCTTTCTAATGGTAGACTCGTGCACTTTGACATCAACAGTGGCAAGAGCTACCTGTAGGTCCCGTGAAGACAATCTGGGGTTCTTAGAGACTTCTTTCAGCATATTGCGGTCTGCCCTCGGGCTGCACTTGCTGGGGTGGCCTGGGCTGAACAAGTTGGCAGTTGTTTGAAATCTTCTCCACTTGTAGATGATCTTCCGGACAGTCGAATGATTGATTTCAAATTGTTTGAAGATCTTCCTAAATCCCTTCCCAGACTCGTAGGCATCTATAACCTTCTTTCTGAAGGCCTGAGAGCTCTTTTGATATCGGCATGGTGACGCCGCACACTTCAACAACAAAGAGCAAACCAAACTAAATGTCTGAGGTTTAAATAAGACAGGTTCCTCCAAGATCCTCTCTAACGATGTTCTAATAATTTGCACCTGAGCTGGTGCACCTGATTCTGGTGCACCTGATTCTAACAACTTGGAACATTCCAGAGGGAGGCAGGGCTGAATGACCGCACGTGACCAACCTCGGCCAATGGGAGGCTGCAGAACCTTCTATAAGAACATTCCACTCAATAAAGGTCCGTGCCCATCATCATTCGAGCTCTCTCTCTCGGCGTTCATCTTGAAGCTGGCTGTCCATCGTGCTGGTTAGTCCTTCCTGTGCCGATTCTTTATCTAAGCTGAGGTCATCGCCTGCGCTGAATCGTTCCTGGAGCTGATCGTCGTTTGTGCTTCGTCCTTCAGACCTTCCTTCATCCCAGCTGCACGTCCGGATCGAACCGCGCGCTGCGCGCAGAAGCGTCCCCCCTTGAGTCTGCGTCAGCACATCGATCGGTACGAGGTTAACCTGTGCGTTTCATTCCCAGTGTGTTTGTGTGCAAGGCGCCTCTCGGGATCTAGGATAGGTAAGAATTGATAAGCCTGCCTCCCGTCTCTTTTTCTGTGCCTTGTAAATAAAAGGCTGTACATCTCGTCCTTTTCAAACCTGTTCGTATCGTCCTTTTCTCCATTGGCCAAGCATAGCCCGAACCGAATTTGACTTGAATTAGGCCCATAAATCACACAAGATAACACCGCGACCCACACCGTGCGATCCGCTCGGCACACCATAAGGTGTGGGAACGCGAGGGTTCAATACCCGGTCTTTCTGGCCACTTGTCTTTGAAGGTATTTGGGTTTAGTGACCAGCAACCCTTCGGCGCAAGGCTGGGAGACTGGCGATTGAAGTTGCTTCGCAACTCGTCGGGCGTGAACTTCGTCGCGGCCGACGACCCTGTGGACTCGGGGTCTGAGGGGAAACGGGGTCATAACCCCCCCCCTTAATACGTCGACAGACCCGGGATCCGCAACAATATATATATATATATATATATATATATATTTTTTTTTTTCAACGAGTTGAAACCTTTTGTGGTGTGGCATAGCGAGAACCACAGGGCTTTTAAATATATCAACAAACATACGTTGCCAGTGTATTATAGAGCCAACCAAAAGTCATGGATGATGCAAGCATTGTTCCAGGATGCCCTTCTCAACTGCTATGCTGGTGACCTCAAAATATACTGCATAGAAGAAGGGGTAGAGTTCAAAATTTTGTTGATTTTGGACAATGCTCCAGGTCACTCCCTCCCCCCCCCCCCCCCTTCATTGGTGACCTCCACCCCAACATCAAAGTGGTTTTTCTGCCACCGAATACCACCTCTGATTCAGCCTATGGATCAAGCGGCTATTGCAGCTTTCAAGTCCGACTATCTCAGGTGGACCTTTGCAATGGCTATTTCTGCAACGAAGGATGACGAGAAGACACTGAAGGAGTTTTGCAAAGAATATAACATGTACCACTGCATCAAGAACATTGCTTGGGCCTGGGATGATGTCACAAAGCAATGTATGAACGGAGTGTGGAAAAAAAGTCCTGAATAGTCCAGGAGCCAGTTTTCAAGAGATGCCTAGAAAATGAGTTTCGTGCAAGAAATGCCTAGAAAATGAGAAAATGACTACACCGTTGGTTTGTCATTTCAGGGTGCTTGGGATACATCTGTAGAATAAATCCAGCCATGATGTACAGTTAAATGGTGGCAGCAACAATAAATGGCAGCAACAATAAATGGCAGCCACTTTTCTATTAAGGGTGTAGCGTAAAGCTCGAAATTGACGATTTCTTTTTTTGTATTTTTGTTTTTTCAGCTCTTCCAATATAATATTCCAATAATAGGGATTCTTCAACATTATAATTAAAAGGATAGTGGGAAGTACAAGGGGATTTTCGTTATGCTGTTCAAGTATGATTTAAAAATTTTAAAATTATTATACATTGTATTATACCCAAAACACACGAAATCACTGAAATATGTAGTTTTTGCTTTTCGACTGTAATTATGCAATATTGAAGGAGCTGTGCTCCAACTCGAATCGAAAGAATGGACGCGACAAAAAGCTGGAATTCGGCCGAGTTTCTTTATTGCATCAAATCAACTCGGGTACTCTGAAAAGCCCGTTTATCGGGCAGCATTATATACAAGCACTCAAATATCTCATGCCGGAGCGTTTGCCCTTAAAAGGCGCGACTGGGCGTGTCCGGGAGACCTGGGCGAGTCTGGACATGCCCGGGAACGGCGAGACTGGGTGTCGCCGGACGGGCCGGGCGTGCCTGGACATGCCCGGGAACGGCGAGACTGGGTGTCGCCGGACGGGCCGGGCGAGCCCGGGAAAGGCGAGTCCGGCCATGCCCGGGAAAGGCGAGACTGAGCATCTCCGGGCGGTCTGGGCGAGCCCGGCACAGCGATCGCTCCGTGGTTGCGTTCTCGGCAGGTGTAAGGCGATTGTGTATGTTCAGCGGCGACCGCTACACACGCCCCCACAGAATCGACTTGCACTGGCAGGGTCAATTTAAGGGGGGTCCTGATGACCCGGCCGAAGCGACCCCTGGAGGGTCGTGGGGTGGGGGGGGGGTCCGGTGTGGGGCTGGGTGGTCGAGCGGGAGGCACCGTGGACGGGGGGCGGCCTCGCCGCGGAGGAAGGGCCAACCGAGGTGGTTGGTCGATGTCCACGTGCGCCGGCTTGAGGCGGTCCACCGAAATCCGGTCCGACCTGCCGCCGACGTCGATGACGAAGGACTTGTCGTCCCGTCGCAGGACCCGGAAGGGTCCGTCGTACGGCGGCCTGAGTGGCCCCCGGTGTGCGTCATGATGCACAAAAACGTACTCCGCTGTGCGAAGCGCTGGGGGGACGTAGGCCTGGGGGTCACCGTGGTGGGACGTTGGCACGGGGGCAAACCGTCGGGCTGTCTCCTGGAGGTCCGAGCGCTGGCGAGCTGCGGACCAGGGACTGGTAGCGTCGGGCACGAATTCGCCCGGGATGCGTAGCGGCTGGCCGTAGACCAGCTCGGCGGTGGATGCCCGGAGGTCCTCCTTGGGGGCCGTGCGGAGGCCCAAAAGGACCCACGGTAGCCGGTCGGTCCAGCCGCCGTCCTGAAGGCCGGCCATGAGCGCGGCCTTCATGGAACGGTGGAACCGCTCGCACAACCCGTTGGCTTGGGGGTGGTAGGCCGTGGTACGGTGGAGCCTGACCCCCAGGTTGCGGGCGACCGCGCCCCACAGCTCGGAGGTGAACTGCGGCCCGCGGTCCGAAGAGATGTCCACCGGTATGCCGAAACGGGCGACCCAGGTGGCGATGAAAGCCTGCGCCACGTCGGCGGTGGTGGTGGAGACGAGGGGAACGGCCTCCGGCCACCTGGTGGTCCTGTCCACCATGGTGAGCAGCGTGTGAAACCCCGTGATGGGGGGAGGGGGCTCACCAGGTCCACGTTGACGTGGTCGAAACGCCGTTCGGGCACGGTGAAAGGTGCCAGCGGGGCCTGGGTGTGTCGGTGGACCTTGGCCTGTTGGCAGGCCGTGCAGGTGCTGGTCCAATCGCGGACATCCCGTCGAAGGCCGTGCCAGACGAATCGCGCTGACACCAGCTTCTGGGAAGCTTTCCGGCCCGGGTGGGAAAGGCCGTGGAGGGAGGCGAAGATGCGGCGTTGCCAGGTAACGGGCACGATGGGGTGAGGCTGGCCTTGGGAGACGTCGCAGAGCAGGACAGTGTCCGCGAAGGGGACGTCGGCCAGGCGGAGGCCCGTGTCCGCCGCCCGGAGGGCTTGCACCGTGGTGTCGGTGGTCTGGTCAGCCGCCATAAGCGCGAAGTCCACGCCGAGGTGGTCCGCGTTCGCGCTGGCCCGAGAAAGACTGTCGGCCACGGCGTTGTCTTTGCCGGCGACGTGCCGGATGTCCATGGTAAACTCCGACACGGCGGAGAGGTGGCGCTGCTGGCGGGCCGACCACGGCTCCGTGACTTTGGCCATTGCGTAAACCAACGGCTTGTGGTCAACGAAAGCCGTGAAGGGTCGGCCCTCCAGGAGTTGGCGGAAATGGCGAACGGCCAGGTGTAGACCGAGGAGCTCGCGGTCAAACGTGCTATATTTGAGCTCGTCCGGCCGGAGTTGCCGGCTGAAAAAAGCGAGTGGCTGCCAAACCCCGTTCACCCATTGCTCATGTACGGCGCCCACCGCGTAGTCGGAGGTATCCGTGGTGAGGGCGATGGGAGCGTTGAGCACCGGGTGAGCGAGCAGTGTTGCGTCGGCGAGGGCCCGCTTTGAGCTTGTAAATGCCGCGTCAATGGCTGCGGACCAGACGACGTCGTGTTTGGCCGGCTTGCCCCAGAGGGCTTCGTAGAGGGGCCGCATGAGCTGAGCAGCGCAGGGCACTAAGCGGTGATAGAAATTCACCATTCCGAGGAACTCCTGCAGGGCCTTGGTTGAGCGGGGACGCGGAAACGCGGTGATGGCCTCGACCTTGGTAGGCAGCGGCACGGCCCCGTTCTTGGTGATGTGGTGGCCCAAATAATCAACGGCCGTCGTGCCGAAGTGGCATTTGGCCGGGTTGACGATTAGGCCGTGCTCGCTGAGGCGCCCGAACACTGTTCGGAGGTGGAGGAGGTGCTCGGTCCGGGACGCGCTGGCGACGAGGATGTCGTCCAGGTAGACGAAGAGGAACGGCAGGTCGCGCAGCACGCCGTCCATCAAGCGCTGGAACGCCTGAGCCGCGTTCTTGAGGCCAAATGGCATTCGAAGGAATTCGAATAAGCCGAACGGCGTGATGACGGCCGTTTTTGGGACGTCGGCCAGCCTTACAGGTATCTGGTGGTATCCCCATATCAAATCGATCTTCGAAAAAATGACCCGTCCTGCCAAACGGGCGGAGAAGTCTTGAATGTGCGGGATCGGATACCTGTCGGGGGTGTTAATGTCGTTAAGGTGGCGGTAGTCGCCACATGGGCGCCAGCCGCCCCCCGGCTTCGGTACGATGTGTAGTGGCGAAGCCCACGCGCTATCGGAGCGCCGCACGATGCCGAGGTGTTCCAAAGCGTCGAACTCGGCTTTGGCCACGACGAGCTTGGCTGGGTCGAGGCGGCGGGCTCTGGCATAGACCGGCGGGCCCGTAGTGGGTATGTTGTGCTCGATACCATGTCATACCGCAACGGCCGAAAACGTAGGCCGCGTGAGGGCCGGGAACTCCGCGAGCAGGCAAGCAAACTCGTTCGCCGCCGGGAGGGCGCATGCTAGCTCGGTCGGCGCAGAGCTGCTCAACGTGCATGCCAGGGAGCTGAAGGTCTCGGCGTTGACGAGGCGACGCCGTTTGACGTCAACCAGCAGCCCGTGTGCGCAGAGGAAGTCGGCGCCCAGCAGAGCCATGGGCACGCTTGCGGTCACAAAAGTCCAATGAAAGCGCTGGCTGCCGAAGCAGAGGGTGACGTTGCGTGGGCCGAAGGTGCGGATGGCCGATCCGTTAGCCGCCACCAAGGAGGGGCAGCAAACCGCGGACTGCCTGTCCTGATCGGAGGCGGGTATGACGCTCAGTTGGGCGCCGGTGTCACACAGGAAGCGCCGTCCGGACGCTTTGTCCCTGATAAAAAGTAAGTTGCCCGTGTGGCCGGCGCTCATGGCTGGTGATGAACGCCGGCCCGGCTGTTTCCCGACTTGCCGAAAGTGCACGGGGGTTGGCATGTCCGGGCCTTTTGTCCGAACCTGGCATGGTAGTAACACCACGCCTGGTCAGGTGTAGGCCCCAGTCGTCGTGTTGGAGGCGGTCGGCGCGGCGTAGCGGCCGCCAATTGCGCCGGCAGTTCGGCCGCCGACCGTGCCGGGTGCTCCGGCGCCATGGGCGTTGCTTCGGACGGCGGCGGGCTCTAGGTCACTGCCCCGATGCATTGGCCTGCCGAGGAGATTTTGTCGGCTTCCCTGGCGAGGGCGCGGGGATCCGTGATCTGCGTGCTTGCCAGGGCGAGGCGTACCTGGCTAGGCAGCTGACGGAGGAACAGCTCTTGAAAAAGAAAATCCGGGGCGTGCTCCCCGAGCAACGAGAGCATGTAATCCATTTGCTCGGACGGGCGCGTGTCGCCGAGCTCGGGCAGGTCGAGCAGGCGCCGTGCGCGTTCCGCCGATGAGGGCGAAAGCGTCAAGGAGGAGCTTCTTGATCGCGCCGTACTTGTCAGCGGCTGGCGGGTGCTGGAGGAGGCTGAGGGTGCGGGCCGCGGTGGCTGAGCCCAGTGCTGCTACCACATGATGGAAGCGGGTGTCGTCGGCGGTGATGCCTCGTAGGGCGAACTGGGAGTCCGCCTGGGCGAACCAAACCGCCGCGTGAGCCTCCCAGAAGGTAGGCAGTTTGAGGGCAACTGCCGTGTCCATGTCGGTAGGTCACCAATGAAAAAGCTGTGCTCCAACTCGAATCGAAAGAATGGACGCGACAAAAAGCTGGAATTCGTCAGAGTTTCTTTATTGCATCAAATCAACTCGGGTACTCTGAAAAGCCCGTTTATCGGGCAGCATTATATACAAGCACTCGAATATCTCATGCCGGAGCGTTTGCCCTTAAAAGGCGCGAATCTCCCAGGCATGTCCGGGAGACCTGGGCGAGTCTGGACATGCCCGGGAACGGCGAGACTGGGTGTCGCCGGACGGGCCGGGCGTGCCTGGACATGCCCGGGAACGGCGAGACTGGGTGTCGCCGGACGGGCCGGGCGAGCCCGGGAAAGGCGAGTCCGGGCATGCCCGGGAAAGGCGAGACTGAGCGTCTCCGGGCGGTCTGGGCGAGCCCGGCACAGCGATCGCTCCGTGGTTGCGTCCTCGGCAGGTGTAAGGCGATTGTGTATGTTCAGCGGCAACCGCTACAATATCATCTTTATGTTGTTCAAATGCGGTTATGGTTGTAATATGATATATCTTTATGATCTTTTCAAGAAACAAAATTGGGCAATCCTTCAGTAAAGTCAGAAAAAATATAGATTTAATTTCCCCTTAAATCATCAACCCCACTCCTGTTATGACCAAAAGTCCACAAGTAATCTCAGCAAAAATATCTCACCAGGTCAAATCTGGCTGTGTATCATAACCATAGTCATTCACTGAACATTACAATGTTAACGTATAACTGTTATTTGTTGTATTATTAAAATAAACATATTTTGCGGCTGAATCATCCTCTAAGTGGTATAAAATCACGAAAATGTCATCAATATATCTTCCACATCATCATCATCTGAGTCGCTTGTGGTCGGTTCTTTGTTTGGATTTTTGCATTGTTCACCTCCCATGCAAGTGCAGGCTTCTGTGCATGGCATGTTATTGTTCTTGCAGGCACATACGTGGCTGCGTTGACATGCAGACACTTTACACTTGCACGCGGTCAGCTCAACTAGTCCAACTGGAGCAGGGTCTTTGGTCATGAGGGTGGGCTGGAGAGTTCCATCTTCGATGTTCCATCCATTACCATCTGGCTTTGGTAGTGCTTGGTTGGGGAGCAATGACTTCTTCCAGGGGAATGACTGATAGTTAGCTCGATAAATGTGTTGCCTAATACTGTCAGATGTTGTAGGTAGGCATTCACTCTTCTGCCTTTTCTGGCAGAACATCCAATATCTGATTTCGTCCGCCGTGTCACCTGCTGCCTGAGCTGTTGTGTACAGGGAGCATATGAACCGGTCACAAGCATGGACAGTATCCTCTGTCGGTGGGATAATATCTCCCAGTTGTGGCACTTTCTCTTGGTGGTCTTTACTGTCCTGAAGTTTCCTCAAAGCTGTCTTCTTACCAATTCCACTGAAGGCACTCGTCGTGTCACTTCCTGTTAGTGCATGCAATGATGGGAGTGCTTTGCATACTTCTGGACCAATGGCCAAGACTATTTCGTGGATTGGTATGTGTCGTAACTTTTGCTTTATTCCAGTACGAAACCAAAGTTTTTGGCATCTATTTGTGGCGTACATGTGTATGCATATGACTGCAACGTCAGTATCTGGTGATTGCACGATCACCTGTGGGTGGTCATATGACGCATTGTGAGCATGCAGAAGAAGCCTGGTGTCTGCTTATTCGTGGTCAGACTCCAGAGGTGAGAGTTTAGTCACATGCCCTCTTACGATCAGCTTGCACTCCTTTCCGTTCTTGAAGCCACCACCAAGGACCAGCTGATTGCCTGGTGCTAGTTTTTCTGGTGCAGTTTGGCACCATCGATCATATAGGAATGCACATGGATTTGCTTTGTTGTTTGGATTAAGTATATATTTGTCCCATTGTTTCGGTAGAGGTGTACTGGGTCCCAATATCTTAATCTCCAGTTCTGTAGAAGACCCTCGTCGCATGCGTTCTCCGGTCTTGATAGAGTAACGGTGATCGTAGCGATCAAAGACCACATCTACCCTGTTGCAGCCATTCTTCCCAAATGGTGCTGATATCAGATCATAATACTTCTCTGCCAATTGGCCAAATGTCTTAGTGCCACCAGATTTCACCATTTGGACCAATGCCATCGCATCAATGACATTAGCAGTGGGTAGTGGTGCTTCATTATATGGAAGATTTGGCAACACATCAGCTTTTGTTTCCAACTCTGCTGGCAGATCACTCTTCACATTCTTACGCATCCTGCCGTCAGAATGTGCCAATGCATAAGGCACAGATGATAGTTCATGTGTGAGGACTTCCTTGAGGTTGACATCACGTGCTTTCGCAACAATGAGTAATCTGCCAAAGATATCTCGATCTGCACTGACGGCAGCTGTCTTGTCTTTTGCTGATTTCAAAGAGTTCTGCCAAATCTGCCAGCAGTTTCATGTTACAACAATAATATGATATTTCATCACATCAATACTATTTCAACGCATAGACAACTGTGTAAAATGTTTTGATAGCAAAATATTTGGAAATTTCGGGAATTCCTCGAATTAGGCGATATTATTTTTGCATAATTATATGAACAGCTATGACATGCGAAATATAAATCTATTTTATAACACACATATAAATGTCTCATACTCATGAATGAAACTTTCACAACAAAATTGGATGTATCTTGCCTGTAGGGGCTAAGAGAAAAACTAAATAAATGAAATCCGTCAAAATCTCAGATTTACGCCTCGGACACCACCCCCCTCATAGAAAAGTGGCTGCCATTTATTGTTGCTGCCACAATTCAACTGTACATCAGGGCTGGATTTGTTCTCTAGATGTTCCCCAATCACCTGGAAGTGACAAACGAACTGTCTAGCGGGTGTTGCACGAAACCATTTTGAGCAGATTCTGGCTCCTGGACTAGAAAAGATATGTGAATGATTTCAAGGGTTTTGAAACGGACACAGAACTTGAGAAAATTACAAGCAATCTTGTGAACATGGCAAACGAGCTGAACCTCGGCGTGGACGACGACAATATAGAAGAACTGCCAGAGGTTGTTCCTGAAGAACTAACCAACGAAGAGTTGCCAGAGTCACAGCAACATCCGATGGCTGAAGAAGAGGCAAGGGAAAAGGAAAGTGAGGAGGAGGTGGAGGAAGTACAGAAGAAGTTCACTCTAATGGGGTTATCTAAATTCTTCGCGACCTTAACACTCTGCTGAAAAGTGCTGAAGAGATGGACCCCAACACTGAATGCTTCTTACTCATAGAGAGGAATGCACATGCAGTGTTTGCCGCATATTGGCAAATCTACGAGATGAAACAACAGACAAAACAAACAACGCTCGACATTTTCATCAAAAAACAAACTCCTCACCACGATGAACGTCAGCTAGGCCCTTCACGTATATAGAAATAAGAAAAGTCCATCAGATTTAAGGATACGATACTGCATCTACCTCTCAATCAGTGAACAGTGTACTGTTTGTAGTGAAAATGTATCAAAGTTGAACCCAGGTGTGATGCTCACTTAAACCACTGAGAGGCGTCTATAGACCTCGGACGTCCGCAGCTCCGGGCCACTCCTGCGACATTTACTCCATGACATGTAGACTCGGATGGTACGTACATGCAGATATTCTAGGCTCGCTTGCATTGACTAATATTATCGATCCTTCCTATATGATGCCAAGATCCTGATATATATTGCATGATTGTATTCTACAGGATGTTGCCAGAGATCTGATTGTTATTAAACCTACCTATGGGACAAAGTTGTGGACTTGATTGATTACCACTACAATTAATAACAATCAGTCTCGCCATCCACTCGAGAACAAGAGGCGAACGACATGGCGGGACACCGGATAATCCAGGTGCCGCAATTTGCAGCCGACCCACAAGCAGCGGATTCTGGCTCAGAGCTGACGCATTGGCTAAAGACTCTGGACAATCAGTTCAAAGCCCAGGACGCCGCTGTCACTGATGAAACGAAATTAGAAGTACTTCAGACTAAAGTACACGAAAGCGTCTACAGGGGAATCGAACAGTGTACTACATTCAATGCAGCTGTGACAGAGCGAAAAACCAATTTACATTAAGAAACGAAGTGTGGTTTATTCCCGGCATCTGCTCGCAATGCGGAATCAACAGCCCACTGAGACGCTGGATCATTTCGCACAAGAGCTGTGACGTCTGCTTGCTGATAGTGCTCCGGAGGTACGCACACATGAGCAAGTACAAGATGATCTTGGACGCGATTCTTTCGTCTCTGGGCTCAGTTCCTCAACTGTTAGACAAAGACTTTTGGAAGCTGAGGACTTGACGTTCACGGAAGCTATACGGCTGGCTCACGTCTACACTCAGGCTCGGGAACAATCTGACGCGTATGACCATACGCGCATCACTGCGGGGACGTCTCGTCAAGCCCGACCGGAGAGAGCTACCGCCGAGGACGCGGGAGCCGACACGACATCACTGCCGGAAACCCTGGCCTCTCCCGAGGAGGACCCAGATTCCGGCTTGGCGGCAGCCGCAGCTGCAGGACCAAAGCCTGGACGAAACGCTACGTGCTATTTCTGCGGGAATCGACAACATCCCAGGTCGGCGTGCCCGGCTCGGGAAGCGATATGTCATTTGTGTTCGACAAAAGGGCACTTTGCAAAAGTTTGCCGAAAGGCTGCGCGGGGCAAACGAACTCGCTCGACATTGAATGTGCATATCGCCGAGCAAAAGGGCCAAGCACGGAGCGGGGCGCCTCACCCGCCTTTGATGAGAGGCGCACCTCCTCGTGGGCCCCTGGCTGCGCGCTCGACCTTGGTGAGATTCATCGGGCCGCCAAAACAAATGGCGCAAACATGACCGAACGCGAAGCGACCGTCCTTGGCCGGTATCCGAACGTCTCATGATCGCTTTGAGGCTCCGCGCGTGACTCTAGCGCCACCCGAAGGCTGCTCGTATGAACCACAAGCTCCTTAGGCTAGTGGCCAAATTAGGTTTTGGGTGGCATACCCCTACCCAAGGTAGAACAAGTCACAACCTATTTTTTCTTGAAGAGGGATGTTTGGGGAGTTAGAAAATCATGGTTGTGAACCTGAGATCATTGCACAACATTTTGAAAATCACGTTTACATATGTACCACTGCAGACTGCAAAAATGGATTTAATCGCCACAGATTTTGGCTCATATTGGCTCATATATTTGTTAATACTGGTGCTACAAACACAAATTTGGTACCAAAATGTGCGGAATGATGAAATATATATCTGTAAAAACCATTTGTGATGTAACAAAGGCTTTTGTGTGACCTACAGGCAAAAATAGTGGAATTTTACTCAACAAATCAGCTTCGGGTTTACCAATAAATATCAACAAAAACATTAATTGCTTCAAAAATATTGGACTTGCAGACATACTTGTTACATCAACATAATCCAAGTTTATTTACCCTTTGAAAAATATATCTAATGATATAATTGTCACTGAAATGATATAGTTATAACTGAAATCATATGTCGCCCCACTAATGCTGACCGATAGAAATCCCGAAGCAGATATGCAACATGAAGAATTGACTTAAGATTCTGACACAATTGTGAAAGTGACTTTTATAGACATCATGTTGATATAAGGTATTTCACATATGACGATAATGAATTCATAACATGCACTGTAACTTATGTACATCTATTACATGAAGTAATACATGTAATACATTTAAAAGTTCAGTCACGCTCTTCATCAGTGCCGTCGTCAAAGACAACAGAATCATCAACATTTGGACAATCGTCTGCACTACACGAGCAGAATTCAGTGCAGGTCAGTCCTGCAGAGATACAATGACATGTTCTGCTCTGCCTACAGTCATCGTCGGTGCAGTAGAGATGCGTGAGATCTCGAACCTCCCTTGGGGCTGCATCCTTTTGGAACATGACAGGCTCAAGTTTGTTGTCTCTGACCTGCCATCCATTACCATCGGGGTTCCAAAGTACAGGCTTCGCTACATGGCCGTGGGTCCATATCGCCACCTGGTAATTTGCTCGCTTCAGATGTTGTTCGAAAGCATCGTCTGTTGGTGGGAAGAGAGATGCTGGTTTGTCACTTGTGCAGGCATAAACATAACGAAGTTGGTCGAGTGTGTGACTTGACTTTGAACCATACAACGACAGAGCATATTTTGTGGCAGTGCTGACGACATTGGTTGTATCTCTGGTTTGGCCTAACCGTGACAGTGGTGCCAAGTGTGCAATGTTTTGCTTGAGTTTCGAATATGCAGTGCGTTTCCCGACTTTGAACAGCGAGGAGGTTGTGTCACAGCCACTTATAGCATGTGATGCTGGCAAGCAACTTGACGTATCCTGACCGATGTCGTCCGTTATTCTGTTGACAGGAATGAATCTCTGACGATTCGTTGTTTTTGTACAGTGACCTGCATTCATGTACACTTTGGTGTCCCCAAACATGCCTTTCCCACAGTAATAGATGAGTAGGACCAACACGTCAGTGTCATCACATCGTACAATGACCCTTGAGTGTGCTCTGGCGAGATGGATAGCATGTAGCAGGAGCCGTGTGTCAGCCTCCTCATGTGTGCTGAACAATTCAGGTAGTTCCCGGATGCCTCTATGATCCACAACTTTAACTAGCAGGTCATCGTTAAAGCCTCCTGCCAGTGTGACAGATTGGTTTTCCTCAAGCTGCAATTGGGCGGCTACTGTCAAGTAACTGCAGAGGAAATCGGCAAGCGCTGATTTGTTTGTGGTGTTCTTCAGGAACTTCCTGTAGTTTGGAACTGTGCGTTGTCCATCGATGACATATCTGGGTGTTGACTCTCCACCAGTGCGACGTTCTCTTTCCAGCTGCTTGATAGAGAGTGGTACATCATACCTGTCAAAAACCAATGTAACTGATGTCACACCTTGGTTACTAGCAAGCAGTGACTGAATCTTCTGCATTATGGTACGTCCGAGATCGTCAAATGTGTCAAACTGGGCTTCATCAAGTGCCTGAAGTAGTGCCATCCCATCAATGACATAAGCAGTATCATGTTGGTCAGAGGGTTCGAGCACCTGGACTTCCTCGCAATTAGCTTCTAACTTCTTTGCCAGATCCGCCTTGTTGGTTTTTCGCATTGTCCCATCATTGTTGAAGAGGGACGGTGGCACAGGAGCCAGTTCATGTGTCAGGACTTGTTCCAGACTGACATCGCGTTTCTTTGAGACAGCAAGCAGCCGCCGGAAAAGTACTTCTGAATCCACCATCAATTTATCTCGTTTGTTGGTTTTCATGGGTTTCGACATGTCCGCAAACGTTGGTGTCTTTGTTCGTGAGTCTGTTTCCCAGAAACTCTTGGTTTGGTCAGCAAGAAGTCGCTTTTCGATAAAACTTTTGTTGCATTTCTGGGCGTCTGTTAAGAAATGTCCAAGTCCATTTGATACTTCTTGTGAAGCAACCTGGCCTGTGGCGATGTTGACCAATTCGTCAGGTACAGTACGTAGGTCAAACGGATTTTGTGCGTTTGATACAAATTCCGTGATCTTGGTAACATCTTGTTCATCCCTTACCATCCTTGTCTTTCCATGCTCAGCGTGGTTTGTGGAAGCTACGTCAGTGTCCCCATCACAGAGTTCTTTAAAAGCCTCTGTATATTGTGCTGTGACATGTCGAGTGACCATCCATCTGGTAAGGGCACCTTTCCTCAAGGTAAACCCGATGACACCTCCCTGGCTCTTCCCCTCACGGTTAATTGTTTGTTCAAGTGCTTGGTCACTAGCAACAGCATTGAACCAGCGCAAAGACCTACGGACCACAAATCCACCTTCCTGCAGATATTGATAGGATTTTGGGTGCAATTCCCGAAGTGATAGCATATCATTCAAATATCCTGGCAAATATTTGGCATAATTTCCTCTGTCTGCAGCTCGGCACCAGGGTATAGTCTCACAGACGGCGATGAGATGGAGTTCGAACAGTCCCTCGCGCTCTGCTCTCAGAAGTCGCAGCAAGATGTTTACTCCCTGCATAAATGTATCCCAGTAGGCAAATGTTGCAGACTGTCCTACCTGCATTTGTGAACTCTTGTTGTTGTGCTTGCAAAGGTGCTATGTGCTCTGATTCAAGTTGTTTCGTCAGTGTTATTGCGGATTCCCTGTCTCCTGCATTGAAAGCATTCTGGATCTCTCTCACAAGCCTGTACATGTCGTCTTTGGGCAACATGGTGTGTTCCTGTTGTTGCAACCATGTCCAAAATGCTTCCTGATAGAGGCGGTATAAAGCCTCCAACACCAGCTTCATTGCTCTGTTTCCTCTGGATACTTACTTTCCTTGGAGCACCAGCTTTGCAGTTGCGGGTGCATAGACGTCTGAGTCCACCAGCATTGAAAGGAGACCACCATCGCCATACAGTTTTCCAATACTTGCTACAAATGACATTGTTAAATGCATGCCACCCAGTCGCATTGTAAGCTTTCCATCTAGAGCTGCAGGCTTATTCCACATGATCTGCTGAGCCTTGCTGTAGATCGCACAGTCAGCTGTTACTAGGATATGTGGTTGTCCGAGTTTAGCAGCGATCTGGACCAACCTCAGGAGGATGGTGTATATGGTGGAAAGGTCTGTTGGAGGAGCACGGATAAAAGGTAAGTAACACGTGGTTGCAACTGGTAGGTTTCTTTCCGACAGGAACGCATCCATAATTGCAGATCAATTGTCAGCACAAGCATCTGAAATGAAATAATTAAAGATAAGTATATATCAGTAGTTTTAGAAAAAGGCAATCAAGCTCAAAATTGATTTTCTGCAACTGGATTTAAAATCATTCTTGTTTGGTTAATGCATATACATGTATTATAAATTAATCAATGTCGGTTACTTTTAGGGGGGGTGACATATGGTTTCGGTAATAACTCTATTAATTCAACTGATTTATCTTTATGAGTTATATTTCTAAAAAGGAGAATGATAGAGGGTTATTTTGATGTAATATGTAGTAATACAACTCAAATACTTATGAAGAAATTAATTGTTTAGTTGATATTTATTGGTAAACCCGAAGCTGATTTATTGCGCAAAATTCCACTATTTTTGCCTGTAGGTCACACAAAAGCCTTTGTTACATCACAAATGGTTTTTACAGATATATATATGTCATCATTCCGCACATTTTGGTACCAAATTTGTGTTTGTAGCACCAGTATTAACAAATATATGAGCCAATATGAGCCAAAATCTGTGGCGATTAAATCCATTTTTGCAGTCTGCAGTGGTACATATGTAAACGTGATTTTCAAAATGTTGTGCAATGATCTCAGGTTCACAACCATGATTTTCTAACTCCCCAAACATCCCTCTTCAAGAAAAAATAGGTTGTGACTTGTTCTACCGTGGGTAGGGGTTTCTCACATTTTAGGCCCCTTTTTTAATTTGGCCACTAGCCTACCTGCTTCGGCACGGGAAACTGCAGTTGGCTTCGAAACTTCTCGCGTGACACGAGCGCCATCCGCAGGCTGCTCGTACAAACTACAAGCTCCTGCTTTGGCACGGAAAACTGCAGTTGGCTTTGAAACAACGCGCTTAACACGAGCGCCCTCCGGAGGCTGCGCGAACGAACGGAGAACTGTAGCTGGCGTTGGATCTACACGCGAGGCGCGAACGTCTCGCTCGGATGGCTCGACACCTGCCGGACCACCTGGCCTGGCTCAGGCCATTATCCCACTTATGATCAAGGGAATTTTTGCTCGGGCTTTAATCGATTCGGGGTCCACAGATAGTTATGTCGATCATCGACTGGTGCAAAAACTTGGATGGCCGATCCTTGGGACAAGACGTCGGATCTTTATGGCCTCCCAAGGGCATAGGCTCAGCACAAAAGGGGAATGTCGATTGAAGCTTGTGATAAAGGGACGAATATTTCCAGATGTACATCTCATGGTCTTACCTGCATTATGTGCTGATATTTTGTTAGGACATGATTTTCTTAAGCGACATGGACGTTTGGAAATGGAATTTGGTGGTACTGATACGCTTGCTGTGTGTGCACTCGCAGGGATGGAAATTTAGCCTCTGTCGCTGTTCCCCAATATGACCACGGACTGCACACCTGTAGCGGTAAAATCGCGGCGCTACTCACGAGCTGACGCGCAATACATTGCGGAAGAAACGGCCCAGCTCTTAAAGGAAGGTATCATAGAACCTAGCCGGTCGCCGTGGCGGGCCCAGGTCTTAGTGGTACGAAGTGAAGCCCATCGCAAACGCATGGTAATCGACTATTCGCAGACGATTAATCGATTTACACAGCTGGACGCCTACCCCATACCGGGGATGGACACCCTGGTTCGACAGGTGGCCCAGTACTCGGTCTATAGCACTCTCGATCTGCGTAGTGCGTATCATCAGATCCCCATCTCCGGGGCCGACCGCATCTATACCGCCTTTGAATCAGGTCAAAGGTTATACCAGTTCACCCGACTACCTTTTGGGGTGACGAACGGGGTTCTTGTTTTCAGAGGGCTATGGACGACTTCATCGCTAAGGAGAACTTGACCGATGTCTTTGTATATCTGGACAATCTTACGGTTTGCGGGCATGACCAGGGGCATCATGATGCAAATCTGAAGCGCTTCCTCGGGGTCGCGCAGAGGTATCGCCTAACCATGAATGAGGCTAAGTGTCGTTACTCCATGCGCACGATAGATCTTCTGGGGATCTTCGATAGATCACGATAGATCACGATAGATCCGTTTACTTTTTATTTGGATCTTTCCGTTACGTTCATTTATTTGGTATTCTCACGAAGGAGCTTTTCTTTATCTCTTGACAGGAAAGAAGGATCACGATGTACTCGGCTGTGCTCCCTGCGATGAGGTCGAATCTCTTCAACGAGTCGCATTTTCAGCTCGCTGCAGAGGTGGAGGCTGTGGATAGGCCCGAATCGTACAGCCCGTCTGAATATCGTCGCTTTGCGGCTGCTTCCACCGCTGGTAAGAACCTGGATGAGTGTTCGTGTGTTGCCCTATGTCCTCACGGTCTAAGATCACTCGGACCGGCATTTGCCTTGTGCACGACATAACCAAACATCCCAAGTTTATTGCAAGGTCATGTACCATGTCCCTACTAGTTGGTACATAATGGAACTGGTTAACACTGGAACTACCAGCCTCACCCACCTACCTAATACCTCCGACAGCGGTCATTTTGACCACTGATGAAAAAGGCTGGTCATGATATGAAGTAAAGCAAGAAATCAATTGTTAAACATGTTTATTGCTTGTAATGATGAGATGAGTTGAATCACAAACTCAATGCACATCACACAACTGCCCACCATTTTGTTCTTACAGCTGGCAGCAAGCTATGCACTTTTTAACCACTTGTCCAGGGTACTTGCCACATATGAGCTTGTTGCACATTGCACAGGTGTCCACCGTTTTGTTCTTGCAATTGGTGACTTGGCATTGTTTCCGCATGCGCTTTGCCTGGAGGCCCCTCCTCCAAGCGACTCAAATGCTGTCGTTCCCTGGGTGATGACTGATAAGTACTCCTTTCGGGGCTCGTCAACAAGTTCTGCAATGAAGTATTGGCGGCTGATGCGTTTCCCAGTCACTGACTTGAACAGTACCCACGCATTTATGACAGCCAGGTCCAGAATGTTGTAAAACACATGAACTGGCCATCTGTGAGATCCTGCCTTGACAGCGTACTTCCTGGCCATCTGATCAACAATATCCACTCCGTACTTTGTTGAATTAAAGAAAGCAACAGTCTCGGGAAGTTTCTTGGGGTTATCTTTCACACCTGCAGTGGGAGGCAGGGTACTGAGCAACAAAACGTTCTTATTTCTCTTACCCTGGTAAACAGTTAGGTTAGCGTGACCATTCTTCATCACAGTAGTCGTGTGGAGCTGTGCCCTTGAGTTCTTCACTGAGGAGGGAACTTCTCTCCGTACACGATTCATTGTGCCCACTATGCTTGTGCTCTTTGGTTTCAGTTTCTCTGCCAACATTAGGGAGGTGAAAAAGTTGTCTGTGGTAACATTTCTTCCCTTATTCAAGTAAGGATCCAAAAGACGTAGCACCACATTTTCAGCCAACGTCTGGTCTGCAGGACGGTGCTCATCTTTGCCCAGGTATGGAAACCCATTCAGCAGATACTTTGAATGTACATCAACTGCTAGCCAAAACCTATTTCCGAATTTGTCTGGTTTGTTGGGCATGTATTGGGTGAATCGACACCTGGCCTTCGTGGGTAACAGTTGCTCATCCACGGTGATGTTTTCCCCCAGGCTGAAAGCAGAGGATGCAATTCTGTATAAATCGATTCCAGACTTCAGACACCAGTACAAATTTGTCTCCCTGCAAACGCTCAGACCTTGTTGACCTTTCGTCAAATCGCGAGAATCGCATAATATCACAAAATCTGTTTCTTGACATGGTGTTGTGAAAGAACGGTGGGCCCCAGGTGACAGACTATTCAATTCAAGTTCTTTTGCACAGTACATCCCACGAGCACAGCAATAAATGCATCCAGTTCAGCCAGAGAAATGGACCATTCATTGTCACTAGCCGAAACCCGTGGAACATCCACGGAAGAGAGGATGTGGTGTATGGATAGAGTGTACCATTATGGATGGCATAGGGGATTTGCTTGTCCGAGTAAGAGTTAGGAAGAAAGATGAGAATGAAGAGTGCATATATGAACAACGATCGCCGACACCGGCACAAATGCATGCTCTGGATTGTCCACTCAGTGGACGGCTTGCTTTCGCCTTCGCCTGTCCAATCAGCGGACGGCTTGCTTCGCCTTTACCCAGCAGATGCCAATACGATGGTGTCGTAAGATGGCGTCGTATCGGCAGTTAATCGGATGCTTTTGGGCCCCAACGGCGGCCAATTCAGATTTTTCGAGTATAGCTGTACATGATAAACAAAGAGCGCGGTTCGTAGATCGTAAATCCATTAGTGCCGTGGGCATCAGGTCACTGGGTGCGGCGTAAAAGGGATAACAAAGTCGAGTCCTTACACTATTATTATATAGACTAGCCGAAACCCGTGGAACATCCACGGAAGGGAGGATGTGGTGTATGGATAGAGTGTACCAATATGGATGGCATAGGGGATTTGCTTGTCCGAGTAAGAGTTAGGAAGAAAGATGAGAATGAAGAGTGCGTATATGAACAACGTATTTATTGCAATCTACTTAAATGACAACGCTACGATATACTTTTGAAAAATGAATGGATTCGTAATAGGAATCGGCATAGCACCACTCTGGCCATTTTTTATGAGACTATATGGTGTGGGTTGGATTTGTGTGAACAAAATCAAGAAAGAGGTGACACTTTGTAGAATCCAACTTACACTGTGTATAAAGTGTCACCTCCTGACTTTGTATTTTATATTGTTAGAGACAAAACAAACACTAAATAACATAGCCACATACCAAAAACGTGTATTTTCAATTTTCACTTGTGCAAAAATGCTACTCACAATTACATCGCCTGTGTGTCGGCCTGTGATTGAGCCAGAGAGTTGGCCTGTGAGTCAACTTCCTTTCCAATGTCTGCAAGAGTTGAAATACTGATTGTGAATGTGTAAAATTATATGAAAGAACATGCATATCAATAGACGATGCCATTGAAAAGGAGCGCAGCTGTCAATAAAAAAGGATGTCTGACTTATCAATTTGACATTATTGCACAGGAAATGACAAACAAAGAAACAGTTCATTTCCATCGGGTAATATTACGATGAGAGATCAGCCGATACCTTTATTATGTCCATCAGCATCCATGGCACTTAGGAAAAAAAAACATGGCATCAGCCAGCCGCAACCAACTATCACGTACCGTCTCGAAGTCAATGCCATCCTTTTATCCTTTCGTATACACCTCACTGATTTCTACCTTATCGTGAACAGGGTAAAGCCTACTTTGATAATCATGAACGGTGGCAGATGCAGGAGCAAAACGTAGGCGTAGGCCTCGGCCCTGTTTCCATTGTGTAAGGGGGGAAAAAAACAAACATTTTGGCCTCAGACCTTTGAGAGTACGTCGTTCCGTGAACTTTTTGAACGGGCCTCGTATGCCATGCTTCGTCAACGTTGGGTTGTTTTTAAATGATTTGAAGGATTAACTTAAGCACCGTGAATAGAGCAGATACTGATGGGCTGCTGATCGGTTTCACTTCGTTGTTATCACAGCATATGGAAGAAATTATGGTAAACCCACCTGATGAGGTTAGCGTACACCGCGATCGATGACACCGGCACAAATGGCGGACTAGATGGATTCTTCTTCATCGCATCGCATCGCATTCTCTTCCTGTGAAACTGTTTCATAGAACTGTGTCGTTTATGTACATTTTTATTTTATTACATTCACGTAGTTTCACTTTCTTGACTTCGTGGAGCTTCAATGTGGTTCAAAAAAATAAAATAAAGATGGATTCTTCTTCATCGCTTCGCATTCTCTTCCTGTGAAACTGTTTCTCCATTTAACGTTTCCAAAATCAAAACTTCAAAAACTTCTTCACTTCGATTCGAAAAAACTTCAAACTTCAAAAAACGTTTCCAAAACGTCACTCCATTTAACTTTATTAAAATGACGATAAAGACCATTTGGTTCACACCACCCATCACACCACTCGACTGTCCAATCAGCGGACGGCTCGCATCGCCTTCGCCCAGCAGACGCCAATACGATGGTGTCGTAAGATGGCGTCGTATCGGCCGTTAATCGGATACTTTTGGGTCCCAACGTCGGCGAATTCCGATTTTTCGAGTATGGCTGTACGTGATAAACAAAGAGCGCGGTTCGTAGATGGTAAATCCATTAGTGCCGTGGGCATCGGGTCACTGGGTGCGCTGTAAAAGGGATAACAAAGTCGAGTCCTTACGGTATTATTATATAGATGGAGTTGTCTCCTGGCCTCAGTCTCAGTGCATTTCTCTATACGTCGTGGCATGGTTTCATCAATGAGCATCCGCCAGGACCTTGCAGCACTCTCTTCTCTGATGCGATGCTCAGCATGTGGCGTTGGTCCTTGGGCCTCTCGCAGCACATTGTGATGTGCCAGTCTTCCAGGAACAGTTGCACTGTCAGCAATTTCCCACACTGTTCCATCTTTTGCAGTCTCCTTGTAGCCTGATAGACCCGGTGTTATTGCTTGTACCCTGGGACTCATACGGCCACCATGCTGTCGTCCTCTTCCTCGTACCGTTTGCCGTTGAGGTCTTGCTTCAGATGTTTCTTCAGCCGAGTCACTTTCACTCGAATGCTCCAGCTCAGGGATGTAATCATCTCCATCTTGTCACTTTTGACATCATCTCCCTCTGACTCATTGTCAGGAAGCTGCTGCAATAGCTCAAAAATCTCTTTGTCCATGAGCCCTGGCCGCCGTGACATGTTTACTGTGTAGCGTGAATACAGTACACTGTCTGAAATCGAATGAATGAATGAACGAACGAATGAAAATTTTAGAAATTTTACATGCACTTCCTGCTTCGCAGATTCGGCACACAGATGAAATCTCATCGAAGCATGTATTGATAATAACTCATCTCAAATTACAATTCATCAATGCTGAACCCATGTGTTTTATGCAACACATTTCCTTGGCGGTTAAATTGACCGCAGTGGCGGTTTTAGGTTTCATAGCCTGTAACTCAAATGTGGTTGAGGCCAGGAGGTCAATATTTTGTTTGAATATTCAACACCAAATTTGAATACAAAAATGTTTGAATTTTAGCTCTTTCACGAGCCTCGATTCAGTATACAAACCCAGAATCAAGAAAAGTCAAGAAAAATAAAAACTGTGAACAAAAAAAAATTACACTCATAGTCAGCTACCAAGCATGTGCTTGTGGTCAAATTGACCACTCCGGAGGTTCTAGTGTTGAAGCTTTATCTGCTGTGTGCAAAGGTCACGTGTTGTTGACGAGCTAATCCTGAAGGTTGAGATCGGAAGGTCGGTGGAGTGGGGAGTTGTTCACTTTCAAACTTCCTTGCTTGTCTCCTAGTGTCCTTTTCCTGTACGTAATGATGTTGGATGTACATTGTACAGGTTCCTCCAGGAGTCTTAATCATTCGGGAAAAATAAATAAGTACATACATACATACATTAATACATACATACATAAACAAATAAATGCATAAATTAATACATACATTAATACATACATACATTGATGCATACATACATACATTGATACATACATACACAAATAAATGCATAAATTAATACATACATACATACATACATTGATGCATACATACATAGATACATACATACACAAATAAATGCATAAATTAATACATACAGACATTAAATAGAGGGAGCTGCAGATAGAGGAAATGCTGAGTTGGATATTGGAGTCGGTGTGAAAACATTTTGCTACCCAGGAGACATGCTGAATGGAGAAGGTGGATCAGACTTGGCAACGGTTGCTGGAGTGAGATGTGCATGGAAGAGGTTTCGGGAACTGAGTGGCATGCTGACGAGGAGGGGGGTGTTGTTGAAGCTGAAGGGAAAGGTGTATGCTGCATGTGTGAGAAGTGTTATGAGCGAGACATGGGTAATGAACGTAGAGCAGCAACGAAGGCTGGAAAGGGTGGAAATGCGAATGGTTCGGTGGATGTGTGGAGTATCGTTGAGAGAGAGGAAGACAAATGATGAATTGCGAAAGATGATGGGAATAGAGCCTGTGATTGATGCTGTGAAGAGAAACTGTTTGAGATGGTTTGGTCATGTGTTGAGGAAGGATGAAAGTGACTGGTTGAGAAGAGTGATGGAAATGAATGTAGAAGGAAGAGGACAGGCTTAAGGTGGTGGAAGAAGAAATGCAGGCAAAGGGGTTAACATAGGGAGATGCAGAAAATAGGACAAAATGGAGAAGATTGTCATGGGGCCCACAAGGCTAACCCTCGCTCTGGCAGGGAAAATGGCCATAAAATGCCTGTTGTGTATGTTGTTTGTGTAAATAAATACACACATATATACATTCATAGTTATTTATTTGATGTCTCATGAAGAGAAAGCAAGTTGGTTTTGAAGAAGCTAATGAGTAAATTAACTGACACTAGCATAATCCTGTGGTTAAAATAAATAAATGAACCCTTTTATTTTTGCACTGGGTGAAAGGTTAAATGCACTGGTTGAAAAAATGGGAGGTTATATATTTCTTGCAGCAAATAACTTTGTTTTTGTTAAGGAGTGATTAAGATAGCGGTCTGGTGTCTACAAAAACTGTGTTCAAGTTTTTGTCTGATTGAAACGCTTCGTTGCGATGGATGCCTTTGGTCCAGGCCCTGTCAAAGCTTTGCATTTATGTTGCTCCACACTCTATTTTAAGTGCTTTAGAGCTGAAGACCATTCATTGGCAATTGTGTCCAAGAGATCGACGGTGGATCTTGCTTTGTGGAAGCCATATTGGTGGTCATCGAGGACAGAGCAGTATTTGAGGTGGGTTAAGTTTTGTTGACGAGACTGCATGACATTGTAAGTTGAGGTGATGAGAGGGATCAGACGTGTTGCCCTTCTTCAAGACTGGCAGACATGAGCGACCTTCCAGGAGGTTGGATAAATATTGGTGCAATCAGAGTTTGAAAAGCTTAGAAAATCCGAGCAACTTTAGGAGCGCAGCATTTGAGGACTCGAGCTGGAATGCCATCCGGACCATTGGCTTTGTTGAGCTCAAGGCAGCGTAGAATCTGCGAACTTTGCGAGTGAAAAAACAAATTGACAGATCTAATGGATTTGGATTTAGGAAAAGCAGAAAGAGTTATATTGGTATCTTCCAGAGAAGTTGGTTGGAAGTTGAGGGGTGAAGGTGTTTGCATTGGATTTAGGATATATGGATATAGAGCCATCAGGATTGTTGTGTTGAGGAGGAAAGAAGTTTGTGGAGATGCACTTTGCCAACAACCACAAGGCACGCCTGCTATTGGGAAACGATGTGTTGGATAAATGCAGTTGAGGCTGTGCAGATTATGGGTTTGCAGATGCAGGCGATCACAAAAGCTTTATAACTGATCTCAAGGTGAAGCATCCCAGGCTTTGAAGAGATGGCTTGTGTATGCGTATCGATCACATCCACATGCTCCCCTCAACCAATGAGCACAAATCCATCCACGTGTTCCCCTTCAAGCTCGTGAGCTCGCAGCCTTGCTTCTCCACCCAAGTTTCATTCCATATTGTAGCAAGCCAGCACACATCCGAGGAGCGACAAACACCGATGACAAAAATGTAAAAAAAAAAAGATGACCGACGACAAAAACCTTTTCCGATGAAGGTAGTGCGCGGGACGAAATGGCGGACAGCTCTCACTCGAGCCGCGGCCTTGAGGCGAAGATTCTCCAGAATTTCACCCTTGTACCTGGCTTCGCAGGCTTTTCCACAACTCCAGCAATAACACCGATGGCCAGAGATTCCTTTCAAGGACTCAAACTTCACTCGCCATGTACGCTCGACCAGGCTTTTTCAGAACGCCTTTCACTCCTCACGACTTCTTCTTCTTCCCTCTTTTTTCTCTGCCGGGTCACGATCCGATTTCCTGTCTCATTTTTACCATGAGCGCTTTTAACCTTTTAACCACAATAACCATTTACCTCAAACAACAATACCCATAAAACGTTGAACCCACAATAATAAGAATAACAGCAATAATAATAACTATCCGAAACCCGTGGAACATCCACGGAAGGGAGGATGTGGTGTTTGTTTTTTTTTTGTTTTGTTTTTTTGTTTTGTTTTGTATACTGAATCGAGGCTCGTGAAAGAGCTAACATTAACTTCACAAACAAATCGACCAGACAAACAAAATACACAAAAAGAGGGAGCGGAAGACAAGATGGGGAGAAAAGGGGAAGCACACAAACACAACATCCGAGAGCAGGGAGATGTGTGGAAGGGAGAGGGCCCGGGGGGAGGAGGCGTGGGAAGGGGGGGAGGGAGGGTGTATGGATAGAGTGTACCATATATGGATGGCATAGGGGATTTGCTTGTCCGAGTAAGAGTTAGGAAGAAAGATGAGAATGAAGAGTGCGTATATGAACAACGTATTTATTGCAATCTACTTAAATGACAACGCTACGATATACTTTTGAAAATATCACGTACCGTCTCGAAGTCAATGGTATCCTTTTATCTCTTCGTATACAACTCTGATTTCTACCTTATCGTGAACAGGGTAAAGCCTACTTTGATAATCATGAACGGTGGCAGATGCAGGAGTTGGTGAAACGAAAGGGGGGGGGGGGGGCTGATCATGACCTACCCTACGCCAATATGACTCGGCCAGCTGATTCAGAGACAACGCAGGAATTGCAAAGTTACCATCATATTGAGTCAACTTACACACTGGTCTTTGAAGAACAATAAGCTGCGCTATTCACGGTGCTTAAGTTAATCCTTCAAATTATTTAAAAACAACCCAACGTTGACGAAGCATGGCATACGAGGCCCGTTCAAAAAGTTCACGGAACGACGTACTCTCAAAGGTCTGAGGCCAAAATGTTTGTTTTTTTCCCCCCTTACACAACGGAAACAACAACTGGATAGGTAGGGCCGAGGCCTACGCCGACGTTTCGTCACTCGGCGAAGTACACTTTGTTTTAAGCTTTCAGAAGCTGAGGCCTTGGTATTTATTGCTTTATATGATACTGATGGGCTGCTCCTCGGTTTCACTTCGTTGTAATCACAGTATATGGAAGAAATTATGGTAAACCCACCTGATGAGGTTAGCATACAGCGCGATCGACGACACCGGCACAAATGGCGGAATGCATACTCAGGATTGTCCACTCAGTGGACGGCTTGCTGTCGCCTTCGACTGTCCAATCAGCGGACGGCTTGCTGCGCCTTCACCCAGCAGACGCCAATACGATGGAGTCGTAAGATGGCGTCGTATCGGCCGTTAATCGGATGCTTTTGGGCCCAAACGTCGGCTAATTCAGATTTTTCGAGTATGGCTGTAGGTGATAAACAAAGAGCGCGGTTCGTAGATCGTAAATCCATTAGTGCCATGGGCATCGGGTCACTGGGTGTGGCGTAAAAGGGATAACAAAGTCGAGTCCTTACGGTATTATTATATAGACTAGCCGAAACCCGTGGAACATCCACGGAAGGGAGGATGTGGTGTATGGATAGAGTGTACCATTATGGATGGCATCGGGGATTTGCTTGTCCGAGTAAGAGTTAGGAAGAAAGATCAATTTTCACTTGTGCAAAAATGCTACTCACAATTACATCGCCTGTGCGTCGGCCTGTGATTGAGCCAGAGAGTTGGCCTGTGAGTCAACTTCCTTTCCAATGTCTGCAAGAATTGAAATACTGATTGTGAATGTGTAAAATTATATGAAAGAAGAACATGCATATCAATAGATGATGCCATCGAAAAGGAGAGCAGCTGTCAATAAAAAAGGATGTCTGACTTATCAATTTGACATTATTGCACAGGAAATGACAAACAAAGAAACAGTTCATTTCCATCGGGTAATATTACGATGAGAGATCAGCCGATACCTTTATTATGTCCATCAGCATCCATGGCACTTAGAAAAAAAAAACGTGGCATCAGCCAGCCGCAGCCAACTATCACGTACCGTCTCGAAGTCAATGCCATCCTTTTATCTCTTCGTATACAAGTACAACTCACTGATCGCAACGTCACTCCATTTAACTTTATTAAAATGACGATAGACGTGAAACCCGTGGAACATCCACGGAAGGGATATCGTTCGTCTGTTTTCAGCTCGTTATCTTTAAGCTTCCTTACGTCTCGCCACCTGCTACACCTCTCTGAGTTACAAGGATTTATGCAACGCACCCCGAGTATCGCAACGTCACTCAATTTAACTTTATTAAAATGACGATAAAGACGTTTCCTTATACTGTATATCCTAATTTAAAATGTTCAAGGGAATAAAAAAGCTTCCTTACGTCTAGCCACCTGCTACACCTCTCTGAGTTACGAGGATTTATGCAACGCACCCCGAGTATCGCAACGTCACTCCATTTAACTTTATTAAAATGACGATAAAGACGTTTCCTTATATATCCTAATTTAAAATGTTCAAGGGAATAAAAAGACCATTTGGTTCACACCACCCATCACACCACTCGACTGTCCAATCAGCGGACGGCTCGCATCGCCTTTGCCCAGCAGACGCCAATACGATGGTGTCGTAAGATGGCGTCGTATCGGCCTTTAATCGGACGCTTTTGGGTCCCAAAGTCGGTGAATTCAGATTTTTCGAGTATGTCTATATGTGATAAACAAAGAGCGCGGTTCGTAGATCGTAAATCCATTAGTGCCGTGGGCATTGGGTCACTGGGTGCGGCGTAAAAGGGATAACAAAGTCGAGTCCTTACGGTATTATTATATAGATAAGTGCCGAATCCATAACACTTCCCCCCCTCAAGAAAGAAAGTTTGAACACAGCGAAAACTTTCTTTGCCGGCAAACTCTTTAAACAAACAAAAATAAACTCACAACCCCAAATCACCAATTCCCGTGAGCAACAATTATCAACACTCATAAATAAAGCAACAAAATTTTACAACCCACAGAGATTTCCAAGGTTAATTGACTCTGTACAAAGCGTCAGCCACGACATTGTCCCTGCCCTTTACATGTTCAATTTCCCCGTTGGACTCCTGCAAAGCCAAACTCCATCTCATCACCCTCTGATTTTACTTTTCGTTTCTTTTGAATGAAGGTTAAGTGGTAGTACTCAAAAAACCCAAAGTCAAGCAAATCTACAGCACTTTTCCCGGGAGGCAGAGCTGAAAGCCAGGTTCCATGGTGGTTGGGTGGTGAGGCCTGGAAGTATTCACTACATGGACGCCTTTAGGAACGTGGAGTTCACAGGTTAGTCCGTGCAGGGAAGTTCACTACATGGACGCCTTCAGGAATGTGGCGTTCACGGTTAATCCATGTCAGAATCTCGGCTCGGCTGCTCCGCAGCATTCAGTGCTTCAACTCTTTCTAACTTTCCTAACAATCACAGTTGGACCACTTGTCACGGTCGTCACATGAATAGCGGTCTCCTTCTCGGCCACTGCTTGGATAATCCTTCCTTCGGGGGCTGCCGTAACTCTGGGAGCCTCCATAATAATATCGATTGCGGCCACCACCAAAACTACGACTCCGTGGTCCTCTTCTGTAGATCCCACGACACCTATGAAATGCCTTCCCTACTGTTATGGTCCAACCCTCCAACTCCTTGCTATTCAAATTCTTTTCTGCCTCTCTGGCATCCTTTGAGTTTTCAAACGTGACAAAGCCAAAGCCTCTTGACTTTCGTGTATCCCTGTCTTTTATCAGCAGCACTTCCAAAAGCGGTCCATATTTGCTGAAGGCAGACTCCAGAACCTCTTCCTTTGTTTTGAAGTTCAGTCCACCTACAAATAACTTGCTAAATTTGTCGCCATCCCTAACTGGTATGGTGTTATTTTCCCTACTGGGCTTTTTAACAACCATCCGGTTACCATAAACTTGACCACCGGCCAAATCATTCCCGATAATAACAGATACTCCCTCTACAGGAAGAGTGGCTTGTAAACCGACGGTGACCGGTTCTGATACCAAATCAGACTCCAAATGGATGACATGAAGTGGAGCTCCAACACAGCCCCCAATCCCCTGTAAACGAACACTATCACCAGTTGCCGTCTCCTCTGACAATGGCAAGATGCCTTCAAGTATTAAAGATTGATGTGCTCCTGTGTCCCTCAATACCCTCACAGGTGACACACTCCAGTGACACAACCCCCTCTGAAATAAATGGTTGGCAACCCTTTTGAGGGCGATTTCTCACCATGGCCATTGCATTTGGAGTTGTACTAGTTGCCCTCCGCTCCTGATTTTCCCTTTTCATGGTGCAACACTGGGACATCAAGTGTCCAGGTTTATGGCAAAAAGCGCAAGTAGGCCCGGAGGAGAACCTCGTGGTCTGCCTCGAGCCCCCCGGAGGATACGTCTGCCTTGTGTTACGGATTCGGCCCTTTCATGGGTGTGGTTGTCATCCACTTATAACCTTGCTGGTGATGTAGTATTATTCTTATCGGGGTTGGAAAGGAAACGGCGGTTATTATTGTTTAAAGGAAATGGTTATTGTGGTGAAAAGGTTAAAAAGCGCTCCTGGTAAAAATATGGCCGGAAATCAGATGGTGAGCCGGAAGACGAGGGAGCGAGGAGGAAGAGGCGTGGAGAGAAGTAAAAAGACGATCTTGGTTGAAGCTCTGTACCCAGCGGTCAAGCGTACAGGGCAAGTGAACTTTGAGTCCTGGAAAGGAAGTTCGTGCGATAGGTGATATCGCC
Source organism: Myxine glutinosa (assembly GCF_964187855.1). Lineage (NCBI taxonomy): Eukaryota > Metazoa > Chordata > Myxini > Myxiniformes > Myxinidae > Myxine > Myxine glutinosa. The sequence goes on along the minus strand of NW_027616505.1, from coordinate 201,154 downwards.
GGAGTGCTGTGGAGCCTGCGTAGTCGGGTATCTGCATTGAGGTTCCGGAGTATCCTTGCCTCGAAGCCCCGGCTCGAGTGAAAGCCGTCCGCCATTTTGCCACGCGTGCTGCCTTCAGTGAAAAAGGTTTTTGTCACGTCGGCCGGGCATTATTCCCCGGTGGGTTGCCGGGGACGGCTGTGCAAGAAAGTGGCTTTTGAGGATTATAAGGAGACCGCTGATTGAACCGCAAACGTGTACGTCGGAGCGCGTCTTTGGGAGGTTTTCCATCCCACCGCTATTTTGCTGGGTGTTGGACCACGTGACCTCTAGGTTGCTTCGATCGTCCACGCCGCAATTGATTTTGATCAGACATTGATCCAACGATCGCTGGAGCGAATCGACTTCGCCTTGGAGGGGTACAGAGACATTGGGGGAGTGCCGTGAGTTTGGGTTAAAGGACTAGATAAGGTAGTACCATCTTAAGATAGTGATTGTAGGGTGAATTGCTATTATTATTTGTGTCGTGATTCCGGTGTGATTTATAATATATTGTTGCGGATATGAGGATTGAGTTTTTTTGATTGTGTTGTATTGTATACCAATTGTTGTGAATATTGCTTTAGTCTGGACCCTCCTGCCTCCAGGTTGTAGAAAGGTCAAAGGGCGTTCCTGTAGTTAATTCCATAAAGCATACACGTCAGCCAATCATAGATTTCCCCCTGGTTGATAGTTATATCTTTATTATGTGTATTAGCGTAAGGCCTTGTCTCCCATTAAGATGACACTCCATTGCACCAAGTGAAATAAAATAGATCCCCTTTCATTCCCATCCCCAAAATCTCCATTTCCTTTCACATCCCCTTTCGTCATTGCCAAGCCTCGATTGCCAATTACATCCCCTCCAAAACCACCATTGAACATGTGCTCGGGTCGGGGAAGAAAGGCGTGCCCGCCCGTCGTCATCAAGGGCGGAGCCAGAGGGTCGCGTGACCAACCAGGGCCGAGGTGAGCACCCCGATGGGCGTGTCCTGAAGGCCGGCGGCTTGATCGCCGGAGGCGTTATAAAAGTGCATGCGCAAGGTACTGCGGGAGGGAACCAACTGCGAGAGTACATTGAGATCACCCAAGGAAGCTTTGTACACAGCAACGGCTGATCAAGTGGACCGATGATTGTTCCTGAGCTGGTGCTTTCCCGAGCAGAGTCCGAGGCTGGCATGTGAGCAAAAGAACATAGAGAACATTAAGGAGATCATCATCCAGGGAAGCACAAAGCCTGCTATTCGTCACCTTGCTCGCAAAAGTTGGAACTAAGCAAGAAGCCTGGAGGAGTTGGACAGGGAGACGTGCGCGTTGCTGAGTTGAGTGGTTGGACCAGACGAGTCAGACAAGTCCTGGAAAAAGAGCACGCGACGTCCACCCAGCGGCAGCAGCAGCGGACACAGCAGCAGGAGCAACAGCCACAGCAGCTTCAGATACAGCAGCTTGGGGCCTGGACGGCAGTTTTGAGTGGGGCCGCGAAGGAACGGCGGCTGCCAAACGCGCCGATCGTGCTGCAGCATCCTTGGACCTTCCTTTCCCTCCAGCCATCCACCTCCTGCCTTTCCATCCTTTTGGTGAACGTGAGTTTGTTCTGTTTGTTTTGTCCCTGGGTATTTAATTAAGCTCGTGTAAGCTAGCGTTGCACTGTGTCTCTAAAATCTTCTGTATATTATTTTATTATCTTTCCTTCTCCTTGGTTATTTTTGGGTGTAAATAGAAATAAATTATATTCGTATTTCCAACCTTTTTGTCTTCTTCTTCTTCACATCCGTGTCGCCTTAGTCTTTTCCCTATTGAATATCTGTGGCGCGATCCGGCCAACGTTCGGGGATCGGATTAATCGGGGTAACTGTTAGGCTGCGGTGCCATCCGCTCGGCAAACCAACATCCTTATCCGCGGGCCGTACCAATTGGTGTCTGCGAGTGAGATACGAGGCCCGAACCAAATTTTAAAAACATCTAGAAAAAAATTTGGTCAAAATTTGGAGCGGCCAAAATTTGTTTTGTTTTAGAAAAAAAAAACGAATTTTGAAATCGCGCCATGGCTGGTCAAGGCGACGGGATGTCGGTGGGAGAGATAGATGGGGTAGAATCGACCCAGGACCTCAGGGAAATGTATATTCCTCGTCCCTCTCCTCTGGTCCCTCGTCCTCTGGTCGGCTCAGCGCACTCTCACTCTTCGTCCCAGCGCACCTGGTCACAGCAACGCACATGATCGCACCTCCTGCCTACGAACCCTGGCTAAATCACCTGAATTCATCCCTGCTGTTCAAAACAACATCAAGCTCACCCTGTTCAACACCCGGTCCCTCAACAACAAATGCCTCATCCTGAACGAATACATCCTGGATAACAAACTGGACTTTCTCTGTCTCACCGAAACCTGGCAACAACCTCTGGACTACTACACACTTAACCTCACCACACCCAATGGATATTCCTACGTCAATAAACCACGCTCGGAGGGCCGAGGTGGTGGAATTGCCGTTATCCACCGTCAAGACATCAAGACCAACCTCATCTCCATCTCATCTGCTCCATCATTTGAACACCTGGCTTTAAAACTCTCTGGTCGCACGCAGTCAGTCATGGCTGTCGTCTACCGCCCTCCCAAACCACACCCATCATTCCTGTCTGACTTCTCCTACTTTCTGACCCAGCTATGTTCCCTCTCCCCCTCAATCCTCCTCCTTGGTGATTTCAATATCCACATGGACTCCACTGACTCCACAATAACCACTGACTTCACTGATTTACTCACCTGCTTTAACCTCACTCAACATGTCGACTTTCCTACCCATATCCGTGGTCACATTTTGGATCTTGTCTGCTCCACTGGATTAAATTTGCACCATCTCTATGGCTCCGACCTCACCCTCTCTGACCACTTAGCCATCACTCTGACCATCAACATCCCCACCCCAACACCAAGACATTATCGCACAATCAACTTCCGTAAGCTAAACGCTCTTTCACCTACCTCATTCTCATCCACCCTCTCTGAAAAAATGTCCACTTCTCCCTTCATTGACCTCCACACCCCTTCCGACCTCACTGACTACTACAACCACACTCTCTCCTCCTGCCTTGACCAGCTTGCGCCTGTAAAAACCAAAACAGTTTCTTTCACCCATTCTGCTCCCTGGTTTACCCCTGAACTCCGCCTGATGAAAACTCGTGCTCGCCAACTTGAAAGACTCTGCAATAAAACGGGTCTCACAGTTCACTCCCAAGCCTACAAGGACCACCTACAACACTACAAAGATGCCCTCTCCCACGCCCGCTCTGCCTACTACTCTCAAATTATCCACTCTGGCTCCGGAAACCCAAAAGCACTCTTCTCGACAATAAACAAACTCCTCCGCCCCCTGAACACCACCACCCAGTCATTCACAGTAGGCAACTGCATCTCCTTCCTCTCTTCCTTCCAACGCAAAATTGACAACATCTACAACAGCTTGACCACCGCCGCACCCGCTCCCCCTCCAACCACCTGCCCCCCTTGTCCTGCCATCCCCTGTCTCGGTTCTCCCCAATCTCCCCTACTGACCTCTCTGAACTCCTCATAGGAATGAAAACTGCCACCTGCACTCTTGACCCCATCCCCTCCAGCTTTGTCAAAGCCTCCCTCCCTGCTCTCTCTCCACTTATCATTGCAGCAATAAACTCCTCCCTGTCTACAGGCATCGTCCCACCTTCCCTCAAAATTGCTGCTGTTACCCCCATTCTAAAAAAACCTGGTCTAAACCCTGACACCCTAAACAACTTCAGACCCATCTCCAACCTACCCTTTCTGTCAAAAGTTTTGGAACGCGCTGTAGCCACTCAACTCAAACATCATCTCTCTGCCAATAACCTGTATGAAACATTCCAATCCGGATTCCGGTCCAACCACAGTACTGAAACTGCTCTCCTCAAAATCACCAACGACCTTCTCCTCTCCTCTGACGCTGGCAACCTCAACATTCTCGTCCTCCTCGACCTCAGCGCTGCCTTTGACACCATCGATCACACTATCCTCCTCACCCGACTTGAATCCACCTTTAACGTTACCGGCACTGCCCTCTCTTGGATTAAATCATACCTCTCTGACAGATGCCAGTTCATCTCCATCAATAACTGCAAATCCCGCACTGCTCCCCTCCCCCAAGGTGTCCCCCAAGGTTCAGTTCTTGGCCCCCTCCTCTTCATCCTTTACCTGTCCCCACTCGGTCACTTAATCCGCCGTCATGGTCTCCAATTCCACTGCTTCGCCGATGACATCCAGCTTTTCATCTCCACCAAGTCCGTCTCCACCGACACCCACTCTATCCTGACAAACTGCATCACTGAAATAAAATGCTGGCTTCAAATCAACTTCCTCAAACTTAACTGTGATAAATCTGAAATAATCATCATTGGCCCAAAAACGCTCACAAAATCCACCCATAACTTTGCCCTCAACATCGACGGTATCCCAGTATCCACCTCCCCTCACATCCAGAATCTTGGCGTCATCTTTGACCAAACCCTTTCCTTCGACAAATACACTAAACAGATCACAAAGTCAGCCTTCTTTCACCTGAAAAACATTGCCCGTCTCCGCTCATCCCTCTCCTCCACGGCTGCAGAAACCCTCATCCACGCCTTCATCACCTCCCGTCTGGACTACTGCAATAGCCTCCTCTATGGTTCACCCTCAAAAATCACCAATAAACTCCAATACATTCAGAACTCCGCTGCCCGTCTACTCACCCATTCCCGGACCCGTGACCACATCACCCCCGTCCTTTACAAGCTTCACTGGCTCCCCATCCCCCAGAGAAGCCAGTACAAAATCCTCCTCTTGACATACAAAGCCCTCCATAACCTGGCCCCATCCTACCTGGCTGACCTCCTCTCCAGACACACTCCCACCCGCAACCTCCGCTCTGCTGGTACCAACCTCCTGACCCCCTCCATCCGGACCAAATTCAGATCCTGGGGGGACAGGGCCTTCTCCATCGCTGCTCCCACCTTCTGGAACTCACTACCTCACACCATCAGAGACTCCTCCTCACTCACCACATTCAAAACATCACTAAAGACCCACCTGTTCAACACTGCATTCAACATTCAACCCACAGCATTTAACCCCTGACTATCTCTTCTCCTTCTCCCTCCTTTTGCTTTAAATATTTCCCTATTGATTCTTGTCTTTTTGCAATTGTTGTTTTCATGTATTGTTATGCATTATGTTTGCCACTCTGTCAAAGCGCCTTTGGGCTTCTGGAAAAGCGCTATACAAAATAAATGAATTATTATTATTATTATATATGGTGGAGAACAATGAGGAGGTGGTTGAGGAGGTATCAGGCGCACAAAATGGCGCCCTCGCGCACATGGTTATTGCGGCACCAAATTTAGCCGCGCCCGTGGTCACGGCAGCCGAGCCCGAGATGCCAATGAATTTGGATCTGTTTATGAAACAGATGATGGCCTTTATGGTAAAAACAGACGATAATTTCAAAGGGATGGAAAACAGGATAGGGGGCCAAATGGGAGAAATGGGGGGCCAAATGGGAGCAATAAGGGACGAAGAAAGGGGTACCGGTGAACGGTTAGACAATAAATTTGAGGGGTTAGACAACGGGATAAAAGAGGTGAAAAATGGGTTAACGGGGGTGGAAAATAAAATGGCTGCCCAGGAGAATCAGATAGAGGGGGTGAAAGATGGGTTAAGGGGGCTAGAAAATAGGATGGAAGACAAATTGCGGGCAATAGGGGAGCAATCCGCCCGGGAAATCAAACAGATGGGGAACCAGATAGAGGAGGTGAAAATCGGGTTAGAAAGTAAATTGGATGCTCAGAGGGATGAATTGGGACAGATGAGGGTGGCATCTACAAAAGAGATGGAGGAGATACGACGAGGTGTAAGTGAGGAGGTCTCGGGGGTACACGAGGAGGTAAAGCGAGGTGAAAAGCGTATGGAGAAAGAGGTGAGGAATAATACGGCGAGGTTACAAGGGGGAATAGAGGGTCTGACGAGGGGAGTAGAATAGCTGACAGTGGGACAAAAGGAACTCGTAGACCAAGTGGAAAAGAACACTGCAATAATCGGGGGGTTAAAAGCGACACAAAAAGACATAAAAAATGAATTAATAGCGACACAGAAGGAATGTCAGATGGTACATGAGGGATTGACGAAGAAGTTGGAAGAGGTGACAGAAGTAATGGAGACGAAGGACCGAGAGGTAAGGACGCACATAGAAACGGTTAAAGTGGCGTTAGAGGAAGCGATAGAGGGGGCGCACCGGGAGATGAAGGAGGTAAAGGAAAAATTAGAGGAGGTGGAAGAAGGGGTGAGTGAAATTAAGAAGAGACAAAGGGAAACTAAAAAGGAGATAAAGGAGGAGGTAATGGAATTGGTACAAGGTCTGTGCTCGAATCGTGATGATGTGCTCACTAACCAAATAAAGAGTTTGCAGGTGGCAGAGGAGGTGCGGAGACGAGGTGCCAAGGTGAGTGGCGATATATTCGGAAATGCATATGATGTGAGGGGAGCTTCAGTCGGCTTGGGGGTTGATTTGGATCCGGGTGTTCGTGAGGGACCAATGGTGAGATGTATGACTGGTCCGGAGTGTATGGAAAGAGGAGGTGTGCAAGAAGGTCTGGCTATGGGGAGTGAGGGGGGTGCTGGTGAGCAAGGGTGTGCGGGTATGGAGTGGGTAGCGGGTTGCGGAAGGGCGGCTCAGGCATCGACACCAGGAGGGGTAGTGTTTGGAGGGACGGGGGATGTGCGGGAGCCCTCCGGGAATAGCGTACTGTGGGAGCCCGAACGGTTTGGTCCCGCGTTGATCCCGCAAGGAGTGACGCGCGGGGTCCGACCTTCGGGTGCCCACAAGGTCCCACTCGCGCCATATGATGGCAAGAGTGATTTGAGGGCGTACCTGGCGCAGTTTGAGTACGTGTGTAAAGGCAACGGTTGGAATCCGGACGAAGGTGGAGTACACCTGGTAGGGGCACTGCGCGGTGCGGCGGCGGAGGTGCTGACAGCTTTACCACCGGGTGCTCTCACCCTGTCAGCTCTCCGTGCAGCTTTAATTAATCGTTTTGGTATCGAGCAGAAAAGCGAGCTTGTTAAAGCTCAACTTGCGCAGCGTAAACGCAAGCCCCAGGAGACCATCGGGGAACTTGCTCACGATATTCGCCGCGCGGTAGGGATTGCACACGTGGACATGGCAGCGAGTTCCCAGGAAAGCCTGGCGCTGGATCACTTTATCCAGGCCCTCCCGGAACTGGAGCTCCGACAACAGCTCGCCATGTGGCGCCCGCAGACCATGAGTCAGGCGGCCGACGCTGCGGCCCGTAGGGAAGCAGCGAGGCCCCTGGCCCGGGGAGGCGAGCGCCACGCAGTGGCGGTGTGTCAGGTAGGGCCCGTGATGGGGGGGGCGGCCCCCGACGGGGGCCCTGACCTGGAGAGCATGGTTCGGAGGCTGGTGGATCGGCGTCTAGCGGGACCTGGACCATGGCAGGCGGCTCCAGTGGTGGCACCCGGTAGTCCCCGACAGAGTACCCCAATTCGGACATACAGGGGGGGAAATTTGGAATACCGGAGGCAAGCACCTTACCAGGTGAGGTGCTATAATTGTGCTCGGATGGGTCACCGTGCGTGAGAGTGTCGAGCTCCGCGCCGGGACTTTCCCCGCCAACAGATGCCCTCCACTCCGCCCCGTATCGATCAGCCTAGCCGACCTCAGACACACCCCCCCCCCCCCCCCCCCCGCCAGGGCCCGGGAAACTAGAACGTGCCGGGCATGCAGGGCAGTGTTCGGCAGTAGGGGATGGAGAGAAGCCCTCGTTGACGCGACAGGTCATTCATTGTGGCCAAATTGGAACAGGTAGTTTGACAATTCGGTGCAAAATTGCCGGCGTGGGGGTAGACGCCGTGGTGGACACGGGAGCCAGCGCCACGATCATCAGCCCCGTGGTCCTTAATTCGAGTGCAGACGGCTGGGGTAAAATCCAGCGTCTGGAAAATCATAGTTTGCAGCTGGCTACCGGGGCAACGGCTCCGATCATAGGGCATGGTTTTGTGACCCTCAAGTTGGGATCGGTAAAGCAAGAGATAGAGGTTTGGGTGGCGGAGGTGTGCGACCCGTGCTTAATAGGGTTGGATTTGTTGACTGCCAGCGGTTGTAAAATCGACTTGAGCCGGGGGATCCTGCGATGGGGAGTGGAAGAGCTACCATTGGAGGGGGTGAGCATGGCCGAGAGGGTGGAGCTGGAGGCTCCTGAGGCCGTGACCATCCCTCCGGGGGCCGAGGCCATAGTGCCGGCCCGATGGTCAGCTTGCCCGACATGGCAGGAGTCCTGCGGCCTGGTCGAACCGGCGGCAGCGCGATCCATACCTGGTTTAATCGTGGGCCGCACCCTTGTAAAAACGGACGGGCCGGTAGTGGCCGTCCGGGTAATTAATATTAGCACAGAACCACGCACTATAGTGAGGGGCACGAAGGTAGCTGGCTGCACCCCAGTTAGAGAAGTCGCGTCAGTGAGGGGCGAGAACATCCAGCCGAGCCGGCCCCAGGGGGAGCCTTCAATAAGTTCTAGGAATTGGCCCGATCCCATTTGCGAGATGGTAAATCGGAGTAGCATAGAGTTGGGAGGTACCCAGAGGGAGGCCTTACACAAACTGGTTGGGTCCCATTTGGACCTCTTCTCCTTGTCCACCGAGGATATTGGACGTACGGGCCTGGTGAAACATCAGATCCACACCGGTGAGGCCCGGCCTATTCGTCAGGCCACCCGATGGCTCCCTTGGAGCAAGAGGGCGGAAGCTGACGAGCAGGTTGAAAAAATGCTCGACGCAGGCGTGATCCAGCCCTCGGGAAGTCCTTGGATGTCACCTGTTGTGCTGGTCAAAAAGAAAGTTGGACCACGCGGTTCTGCGTGGACTATCGCCAGCTAAACAACGTGACACTCAAGGACTCATATCCCCTGCCAAGGATTGATGACACCCTCGATGCCGTTGCGGGCTCAAATTGGTTCACAACTTTGGACCTCAAGAGTGGGTATTGGCAGGTGGAGATGGATCGGACAGGGAAGGAGAAAACGGCATTTTCCACAGGTAAGGGGCTGTATCAGTTCACTGTGATGCCGTTTGGTTTGTGTAACGCCCCCGCCACCTTTGAGAGATTAATGGAGCATGTGCTAGGCGGAATGCCATGGCAATCATGCCTGGTATACCTGGATGACGTCCTGGTACATGCCCAGACCTTCCCCCAGGCGTTAGCTAATTTGGACCAGGTGTTCGGGTGCCTCAGACAGGCAGGGTTAAATCTTAACCCGAGTAAGTGCACTTTGTTTGCAAGAGAGGTGGCCTATCTAGGTCACGTGATCGGCCGCGAGGGGGTAAAAACGGACCCAGACAAAATTAAAGCGGTAGAGGAGTGGCCCGCACCATGTACCATCAAGGAGGTGCGGGGATTTTTGGGACTCTGCTCCTACTACCGGCGCTTTGTGGCGAAATTTGCGGAGTTGGCCCGTCCCCTCCACCGGCTTACGGAGAAGGGGACGCGATTTAATTGCACAAGGGAGTGCCATGAGGCCTTCCGAAAATTGAAGGGGTGTCTAACATCCGCACCCCTTCTAGCTTACCCCACTAGTGACAGGACATTTACCCTGGACACGGATGCGAGCCAGGAAGGATTGGGCGCAGTTTTGTCTCAGACACAGGAGGGCGTGGAGAGAGTGATTGGTTACTATAGTCGGGCCTTAAGTAGGCCCGAGCGAAATTATTGTGTCACTCGCAAAGAGTTATTGGCTATGCTGGCTGCCATGAACCATTTCCAACAGGCGGAAATTTTCGGTTCGAACTGACCATTCCTCCCTGCAATGGCTCCTTCGGTTCAAGGAACCGGAGGGCCAAATTGCAAGGTGGTTGGAAAAGTTGCAGCAGTACGATTTCAATGTGACCCATAGGGCCGGGAAGGCCCATGGTAATGCGGACGCACTCTCTCGGCGTCCTTGTCTGGGGGAAAACTGCAAATTTTGTGCGAGACACGAGGAGAGAGAGCAATTGGGCGATTCTGCCCCGATTCTCGTCGTCCGGGCAACCCGGGTGAGAGGGCCAATTTTGCCACTAACCGCAGATGAAGAATTTGGAGATTTGGCTTGGAGCACGGCCCAGCAGGAGGATCCTGTCCTGGGACCGGTGTTCAATTGGGTCAAATTGGGGCAAAGACCAAAGGGGGAAGAGGTCACCCCCCTCGGGGCACAAACAAAGGCGTATTGGGCTCAGTGGCAGACCCTGGAGTTGAAAGGCAACATCTTATATCGCAAGTGGGTGGAGGTTCCCTCTGATAGAACTTCCTGGCTGGTGATAGTCCCTGACAAATTCAAGAACGTCATCTTACAACAGGTGCATGGTACCCGCTCCGGCGGCCATTTGGGCAGGACAAAGACAATATCTCGGGTCCGCCGGAGGTTCTATTGGGTGAATATAGGGCACGACATACAGGACTGGTGTCGGAGATGCGACGCCTGTTCTGCCAAAAAGGGACCAGCACGGAGGATGAGGGCCCCCCTTCAATTACACCAGGTGGGGGCCCCCCTTGAGCGGGTGGCTATGGATATTCTAGGACCGCTGCCCCGCACCCGCCAAGGTAATAAGTATATCCTCGTTGTAATGGGCTATTTTACCAAGTGGCCGGAGGCCTATGCCCTCCCCAACCAAGAAGCCGGGGTGGTAGCACAGGCCTTCGTGGAAGGATTTGTATGTCGGCACGGGATTCAACAGGAGCTGCACACCGATCAGGGACGAAATTTTGAGAGCCAATTATTAAAAGATGTGTGCAGACTCCTGTCAATTCGAAAGACCAGAACCACGCCATTGCGGCCACAATCTGACGGGATGGTGGAAAGGTTCAATCGAACATTGATCCAACAACTGGCATTGTTCACCACCACCCATCAGGATGACTGGGACGAACATCTCCCGTACCTGTTGATGGCCTACCGAACTAGCCAGCACGGGGCCACCGCATGCAGTCCAGCGTTGCTTATGTATGGGCGGGAGTTACGGGCTCCCGCCGACTTGCTATGCGGTCCCGTGCCAGACACCACGGATACACCACCGAGGGAGGGTTACGCACGTCACCTGGAGGAAGGCATGGAGCGGGTCCATGCCTTCGCCCGCCGCCAGCTCCATCTGGCGGGGGCCAAGATGAAGCGCAGGTATGACGACCAGAGCCAGGGGAGTCAATACGCTCCGGGGATGAAGATTTGGTTCTTTAATCCCCGGAGGCGGAAGGGCAGGTGCCCAAAACTCACCTCCCCCTGGCAAGGCCCGGGAGTCATCCTGTCGCAAGTCTGTGACGTGGTCGTTAAGATCAAAATGGGGCCACGGACCCCCCCTCGGATTGTCCATGCCGACCGGATAAGACCTTATGCCGGCGAGCAGGCGCCCTCATGGATCGCCTCAGCTTTAGATGCCGAGGCAGGACCCAGTACCTCTTGCGACGGGGGCTCATAGCGTCAGAGGACTGGGGGGATGGTAGTGGGAGATGCCCAATGTGGTGGGATGGCAACCCTGCCATCTCTCACAGCGGGGGCAAAGGAGCACTAGTTATGGGTTTATGGCAGTGAAAACTAGCCCGGGAGGGTTAGGATATAATGATAGGGACCTAGAAGATGACCTTAGGTAATGTTAAGATTAGGTAGTGACAATGATACCTGTAGTGGGGATGCAGATAGGTTAGTGTGGATGATAATGACGTGGTATGTGCTTAGTTTAAAGGGAAGACGGGGAGCACTAAGTTAGCAGGGCAACAGGTAGATTAGATGATGCCGTGTGAGTGTTGGAGGTGTATTCAGAAGTGTATTGTGAAAAGTGTGTGAGGAACAGGTGTGATTGCACAGGTGTGCAACAACAGGTGTATGGAGAATGGTTGTGTGAAATACATGGAGTGTGGAATATATGGAGTATTGGAATGGATGGTCGTGGAGTGAGTATGGTGGAAACTATGGAGTGGAGTGGATGGTGCGAAGGTGTGAATGGGGGAAGGATGGACCCCCATCACGAATACCCGGGGAGGGTAGTCTAAGAGTTAGGTAGAGGGTATAGGTAAATTGTGGTTGGATATTGGCATCTGTGGTGCGGGTGAAAGAATGGTAGTTGGATGGGTGCATTAGTGTTGTGGAAATGGCTGGGCGTGTAGCCTGTTAGTGTGTGTAGTTGGTTTGGGCACTCCACCACTGTGAGGATGTCGGCCAGGTGAGGCCGCAGGTGGGCTCTGGGAGCCGGTAGAGTTGTTGTGGATGGGGCCCGAGGATCCGGAGGACGGACCCGGGTAGCCCAGTGCCAGAGGGCACCGAGGGGTGACAGAGCCAGGAGGGGCCTTCCCCAGTTAGATAGGTTAGGTAAGGAGCAGGTAAGCTCAGGTGGCAACTGCAGTGGTGGAGGTGTGCAGGTGGGTAGACCTGCTGGGAGAGCTACACGACCCAGCCCAGAAATTGTGCAAGGGCACAGGGAGATGAATCTGGGGAGTGAGACCCCAAATTGAGAAGCACCACAGTTTGGTCAATGGGAATTGGTTTTTAGAACCCATAGTGTAAGTTGGCCAATGGATTGGCAGGGGAAAACCCCGGGTCGTGTAAAGTGTATTAAAGTCAATTAGAAAGTAGTTAGGATGAAGATCTCCTCGCACCATCTGCATCCACTCACCTGAGATGACGTACCTCCACACCATGCCAGGTGGTTTTTATTATTTTTTGATGCAAATGTTTGGAATGAGAGACGCATCATGACGTGGGTGTGACATTGTGCTTGTTGTTCCATCTCTCCCTCCTTATGAGGATTGATGATGAATTGGGTGATGGCAAATTTTGGTTAGAGGGATTGTGGAGACGAATTTGGTATAGGGGAAATATGGGGAAGACGTGACATTAGCGACGAATTTGTAAAGGTGTAGATTTTGTAAATATGGGGTAAGGGCAAGGGTAGAGTAGGTGACAGGGGGGGTGACGTACGGTAGGGATGAGCTTTCTCACTTCGCTCTCCGTACGCACTTCGCCTTGCATTGCCTTATTGATGTGTACCCTTGTGACCTTACCCCTCGCTCATCTGTCTTCACCCCTTTTGTCTCCCACATGAGGACCTGTGCGCCACTGGGCGCCGAGGGGAGCGTGCGTGAGTCCGCCATTGTGCGCCTGGAACACCCAGAACCAGCTGTCTGCATCGATGCACCACATTATGGACCACATGTCTGTGGCCGAGCACCACTTATGGACCCCATGGGTTGGGGCATGGCCCCTCTGCTGGAACCGGCCATGAAGGCCCGAGATCTTGCTGGCGGACCTTGATCACAGGGCACCGATGCCCCACAGGTGAACAACACTAGTCGGCCCTGTGGGCCATAAATAAAATAAAAATGGACACGTTGGGTGCATTTTATTGTAACAAATAGGCCGCCAGCAAAGGAAGATGACAACACCAGGAAAATAGTAATAGCCAGCAGAGGGAGCCGAAGAGCAAGAGACCACCTGCAGGGTTAGGGGTTGTTGGTTTATTTTTATTCATGAACAGTGATGACTGTGCACCAATTGGTGCTTGAGGGTGTGTTGGTGCGTTTATGGGTGCTTTCATGGTGCGCCGATGCAGAGCAGACTGTCTCCCCCCCAGAAAGAACAATCACAGGTCCTGGGTTAGTTTTGTAAATAAAAGCAGAGCCATTGTAAATAATGCTCCCCACCGTCAGTGTATAGTTTGAAGACCATTCCGCAATTCGGTTAGCTGTGGGCGTGAGTCTGTTAGGTAGGGTGCAATGGAGCAGCGGGACATATTTATTTATGTTTTAAAACTGTCGCACTCAGGGTCAGGTTAAAAGTAGAGGGAACTACACCTACGTGTCACACTAAATTAAAGTTATAGGCCCGGGACGTGCCTAAGAGGAGGAGGGCGCAGTGTTGCGGATATGAGGATTGAGTTTTTTTGATTGTGTTGTATTGTATACCAATTGTTGTGAATATTGCTTTAGTCTGGACCCTCCTGCCTCCAGGTTGTAGAAAGGTCAAAGGGCGTTCCCGTAGTTAATTCCATAAAGCATACACGTCAGCCAATCATAGATTTCCCCCTGGTTGATAGTTATATCTTTATTATGTGTATTAGGGTAAGGCCTTGTCTCCCATTAAGATGACACTCCATTGCACCAAGTGAAATAAAATAGATCCCCTTTCATTCCCATCCCCAAAATCTCCATTTCCTTTCACATCCCCTTTCGTCATTGCCAAGCCTCGATTGCCAATTACATCCCCTCCAAAACCACCATTGAACATGTGCTCGGGTCGGGGAAGAAAGGCGTGCCCGCCCGTCATCATCAAGGGCGGAGCCAGAGGGTCGCGCGACCAACCAGGGCCGAGGTGAGCACCCCGATGGGCGTGTCCTGAAGGCCGGCGGCTTGATCGCCGGAGGCATTATAAAAGTGCGCGCACAAGGTACTGCGGGAGGGAACCAACTGCGAGAGTACATTGAGATCACCCAAGGAAGCTTTGTACACAGCAACGGCTGATCAAGTGGACCGATGTTTGTTCCTGAGCTGGTGCTTTTCCGAGCAGAGTCCGAGGCTGGCATGTGAGCAAAAGAACATAGAGAACATTAAGGAGATCATCACCCAGGGAAGCACAAAGCCTGCTATTCGTCACCTTGCTCGCAAAAGTTGGAACTAAGCAAGAAGCCTGGAGGAGTTGGACAGGGAGACGTGCGCGTTGCTGAGTTGAGTGGTTGGACAAGACGAGTCAGACGAGTCCTGGAAAAAGAGCACACGACGTCCACCCAGCGGCAGCAGCAGCAGACACAGCAGCAGGAGCAACAGCCACAGCAGCTTCAGATACAGCAGCTTGGGGCCTGGACGGCAGTTTTGAGCGAGGCCGCGAAGGAACGGCGGCTGCCAAACGCGCCGATCGTGCTGCAGCATCCTTGGACCTTCCTTTCCCTCCAGCCATCCACCTCCTGCCTTTCCATCCTTTTGGTGTACGTGAGTTTGGTCTGTTTGTTTTGTCCCTGGGTTTTAATTAAGCTCGTATAAGCTAGCGTTGCACTGTGTCTCTAAAATCTTCTGTATATTATTTTATTATCGTTCCTTCTCCTTGGTTATTTTTGGGTGTAAATAGAAATAAATTATATTCGTATTTCCAACCTTTTTGTCTTCTTCTTCTTCACATCCATGTCGCCTTAGTCTTTTCCCTATTGAATATCTGTGGCGCGATCCGGCCAACGTTCGGGGATCGGGTTAATCGGGGTAACTGTTAGGCCGCGGTGCCATCCACTCGGCAAACCAACATCCTTATCCGCGGGCCGTAACAATATTATTGTTTGTTCATGACCCTTGGTGTGGTTTCATTATTGATTTTATTGTTTCATTTGATGGTTTCATTGAGGGTCTCATTATTGATTGATTTCAACCAAGGATAACATATCTTTCTGCCGGGGACCCTCTCGGGGTTCGGAGGTTAACCGAGACCAGGGGATAAGGGAGGACCCCGTAACACTTGGAACTGTTGTCTTCTGATTTCTAGAAGTTGTGGTATCAGAGTGGTCCTCATAGTCATCTCGAGGCTGCCCCCATGAATTTTCGTTCTCCGCCCCTGATGTACCATAGCTCCCCTGGCTAGGTCTAGGCAAGAAGTTAGGTTTGTGGAACCCCATCCTGTGTGTTAAGGCATAGTCATCTGCCATGGTTGCTGCCTCATCCAACTTTGGCACTTTCCTTTCTTCCAGATGTACTTTAATGTTCTCGTGGACACACTGCTGAAATTCCTCCACCAGGATCTATTGTCGCAACAGTTCGAAGTCTTTCCCAACCCTTTTTGAATCACACCACCTATCAAACATGGTCTCTTTCATTCTGGCAAACTCCACATGGGAGTAGTGTATATATGTTGCTTCTGGGACACTCTCATTTTCCCATTGACTTACATGTTAATTTTCCTCTTAACCTCATTGCCCATTAACACCTCTATTTCTCCCACCCTAATCTTTATGAACCTTTTGTCTATAGTACCTATCCTTAATGTTGTTCATTAGACCACTCAAACACTACAAATACTTGTTTTCCCTTATAGACCTATAATCCTTCTTCTACATATCATCTGGCAGATTATCTTTGACCCATTCACTTACATGTTAATTTTCCTCTCACCTCTTTACGAACCTTTTAGTCTGGTTGGTACTTGGTTCTATCATTTATATAATAGTAAAAAGGCGGCGGTAGCCCGTTAAAATCCCTAACCCCCCTTTTTAACTTATCACTTATATACTTATATAACCATAAGGGAGACTTTCAATTCCATTTTCTAAAATAAACCTCTTATCATCAAAAGCCCCCAATGCTTTCTTATTCACCTCTTCTGAATATAATTTATGTTTATAACTTCTTATTCCATTAATCTTTCTAAACTCTTCTTTCTTTGTTGTTAAACAGTTATAATAATCCTTAAAGTTTATTGTTTCTTTAATAACATTTTTCTTTACGCCTTTTAACTTCTTATCAGTCTTTTCAACGTTATTCACAATGTATTTATAAGCATAAGCCTTAGACCTCAATCCCACAAATTCACTCATGACATTTCCTCCTAATTCATCCTTAAACTTTCCAATCACCTTTTTATTTTTAGAAGAGAACAACTCACTCTCTGGACTGTAATTACTAGTGTCATAGATATTAATGTCCTTTTTCATGTCTGAATAAACATCATCAGTATTAATTTGCAAAATAAAACTATCTGTATCCATATAAAGTAGATTAACATCATTTTGATATTTCTTCCTCAAGTTATTACCTTCGCAAAAGCGGAAGGTTATGTTTTGATCGCTGTGTATTTATTTGTATGTCTGTGTGTGTGTGTGTATGTTATTCGCATAACTCAAAAAGTATTCAACCGAATTGCATGAAATTTGGTGGGATGATTGGTTATTATACGGGACACATTTGATTAGATTTTGGGAGCAATCGGGTCAAAGGTCAAGGTCAAGGTCACGAAAAGGTCAAAATCGTATTTTTACCATAGCTGCGGCGAAGGTATGCGCTCTACCGAGTGCCCGTTCTAGTTATAAAAGTAATCATACATTAATGACTTTGATAAATCAAGAATTGATGTTCCAATATAAATAGGTTTGTCCATTTCAATACTCTCTTTAATCAAATGGATCGCACAAAAGTTCTCAATAAAGACCTCAGCTCTAGTAAAACTCGGTCTATTAATTAATTTTGATGCTTGTTTCCAAGATGTTGATAGTCTGATATTTTGTCTTTTCCTCACATTTTCCATGGTCTTACCAAAGACCGCATTATTCATCAATTTATAAAAGTCTTTCTCAAAATCTGTTTTTGACTCTGTTCTTCTTTGTGTATTAAAATCAATGTACCCCTTTAACCAATGACTTTGATTGAACTTTAGAACCCTATGGATCTTTTCTACTCTTAGACCTTTTGATAAATATTGTCGCAAATTTCTTTGGTGTAGAACATAATTTTTCTTGTTATATAATGTAGTAAGTAATTTTTCTGTTGATTCACCTATATTAAATGATTGTTGATAATCACTTAACCACTCCTTCTTTGGACTTTCCTTTTCACAAGCAAATGGGAGATCTTTGTGTAGGTTATGAAGTTCCTCTGGATATTTCAAATCAACTTCAAAATAATAACCAACTTTTTCTTTATCCAATTATTTTTGTGTAGAGATACATACATCTTGTAAAACCTTTTTGTAGTCTTTTTCCTTTACCCATCTAAGTTTTCCATAAGGAAGAGCCTGAGACATTGCCCAGCCATACAGGTTGTTCACGTCATAGTACATCAAGTAAGAACTCTCTTTCGTTGGATCATAATTTGGAAGATATTTGTTATTTGCTTTTGCGTATCTACTCGAGCAGACTTGTGAAATTCCACCTCTTTTTGCCTTTTCAATCATCAAAAGCATATCAACATCGGTTATCAAATCCAAATCTTGTTTTGTCATTTTCAACATCGCACTCCAGGCCAATCCAGGTGCTGTGTAGTAGTGATCAGGATCCAATCCATATCAAGTGCGACAAACAGATCTAAAGGCTTCAAATACATCGGCCAATAAAAGCACATCAGTTTTGAGATACAAATCGTGATACTCACCAAGATTCTTGATGTTATATTTTTCCCAAACATTTTGTGCGTGTACATAATCTTTATCAGATATATTACTGTTGTTTAATTTGTTATAGAAATTTTCTTTTGAAGGAAGTTGTGTTTCATTGAATCTCTCAAATGAGTCCATATAGTCATAGGGATAAATTCCCTTTTGTGTTAGAAAATCTTTATCTAAAAAATACTCTGAAAGACATGGAAACTCTTTTAGATTTTGAACCAAGTTAGCCAATGGACTTGCCATGAATTTAAGTGTATCAAGAAATCTGATATGAGTAATAGGAGATGTGTGAATTGTTTTTGTGAATGAAATGTATTTCTGATCCGTGTTTGGAATTGCTGAGATACTTCCAGAAGTCTTTGAGAGTTCCTTGATAAATAGATGTGTATCATAATGAGCGTTGTTATGAAGAAAGACAGGAATGAAAGAGGGGAGTTGATAATTAATATTACAACTTTGATGAGCCGGACCTCTATATTTACCAGTGAGATGACAATGGTCTCTAACCTTTAGACCTTTACCAATTTTCTTCTCACAAATATGACAGTCAACCTTTGGCTGTCTAAATTCTCTTTTTTCTTTACTTGTTAAGGACATTGGTTTATTGGTTTCTCTCATTATCTTGGTTAATCGGACACAGTCTTTTTCTAGTCGTTTCACAAACTCCTCTGGGGTATTTGAGCCTCTATACACCTCTAACTTGTTATATTCATCACCAACGGATGATTTGATATAATAACAAAAACCACAAGGAGTATGTTTTTGATATTTATTTGTGTATGATTCTTTTGGATCTGGAGAAGCAGTATCAATTTTTTTCTAAAATACTTTCAAAATCAGCATATATAACAAATGGATGTTCTATTGTTTTCTTTTCATCTTTGAATGTGATCTTTGAGCCTTTTTTAGGCATGTTGATTACCGTTGATTTATGTTCACCACAATAATTTGAATGTTTATCTAATCTTTCTTGTGTATGGAAAAAGTTAAGACAACGCATACAATATATATATTTTTTGTTCTTTTACATACTTGTGGTTTTATTAATTTTGTAATATCTTTGATGTATGTATAATGTGAATTTTCGTCTGAATTAAAATATAGAAGATTAATATGAGTTTGTTTACAATTGTCAGAAAGCTTTAAAACCTGAATGTTGTTTGTTTCTGTTAGACCATAAACATTAACTGATAAATTATTCAACTTTTCAAATTTAGGAATATCATTTAAAGTCATCGGAAACTTTAGATCTTTCGTATTTAATGTATTCTCATATTTTTTATAATGAGATACTCTTTCATCATGAAAATGTGGAGGAAGTAAGTGTGCTAGAATAGACCAGAGAAAACATTTATTGTCTTTATTTTTGATATTGATAACTGCTTTTCTATTTTTGATAACACTGGGTAAATCAATGTAAGAAGAAGCTTTTAGAGGATCTGATTTAAGAATATGAATGTCTATGTAAATAATTTTTCCTATATTGAATCCACTTCCTACGATTGAATTATCCACATCTTGCTCTTGTTTAATAAGTTCATCATAGACTCCTGATGTTTTAAAATCTTGATATGAAGATATAAAGTATGGCTCAGTTCTCATTTTTTGGTGTATCTATAACTCCTTCGTCCTTTGTCATTTCTAATTTTACTCCCATATAAAATTTAAGTGGTTTCATTTCTTTTAGTGTTTTTTCAATCAACGTTTGAACAGCAGGTTTAACTATTTCTACAGCATCAACTATAGACTCTGGTTCAGGAGGTTTGAAGTTAAAGACTCTTATTTTAATATGTCCTTTGAATGCGCCATCAGAGTTTTTAGTTGTGATAAAATTTGATAAATGTAGATTTGTTTTAAGATGTATTTTGAAGCCTTTCTTGAGGATATTTTTATGACAGACAGAACAGTGTTTTGTTTTCTTCTGAATAGGAGCTAGTAGGTGAAGTAGATGAAATGTGTGTTTGTTAGTTTTAAGGTGTCTTTTGTAATTTTTATATTCTTGTTCACAAACGTCGCAATACGTTGCTTTGATCATATTTATATAGCAAAATTATACTTAAAGTAAAACACCTTTTTAGAGGCTTTTTTAAAGATGAAACTGTGCTTAAAGTAAAACACTTATAGAAGAAAGTGCCTTTTTACAGGCTTTTTATATATGAAACTATACTTAAACTAAAACACTTTTTCACTCAGAATCATCTGAGTCATAGCTATCACATGAATACTCAGAATCATACTCAGTCATCAATAAAGCTACTCTCATAACTATCATTTGAGCACAAACTATTAGTATCATAACTATCATCTGAGTTCAATGAAATACTATCATCACTATCATCTGAGTTCAATGAAATAGTAAAATCTTCACTGCTGTAATGACTCATATTTAATTAGCAGGAAAAATATTCCCATCAATATCTATATACTTTCTTTCATTAACAGATTCAATCTCTACATTTTTAATATCAAAAGTTATCTTTAAATAATCTCTAACTATCATAGAACAAAATGACATTTCACAAGAAATATTAACATCATTCATTTTACTTAGATCTACACCCTTTGGATTATTAAAGTAAATACAAATTTCTCCACGAGTATTGTTGATGGTCTTATCATTCTTTTTCAAAGTATCGCGATCGATCACTTTTTCAAGCTTTGAATAAATTGCCAGGAGTAGAGGAGAAACTTTTGTTAGATTTACTTTAATAGAGTTATTAATTAACATAGCTTGTCCCGTAAATTTAATAAAAGGACACATGTTATTCTCCATTATGGGTTTAATCCAAAAATTTCCATATTTATCTTTGTTCAATTTAACATCTTTGACATATTTTTCTATATCTTCCACCGAAGTAGAGATTGATTGAAATTTGTCTTTTGTGCTTTGAAACATTGTATTTATTAATGAATAAACTTGCGTTTAGTTTAAGTAAAAATTTACTATATAAATATGATAAGTTCTGAAGGATATTTAGAATTTCCAGACTCTCCATATGATAAATTAGAGAATTGTCTGGCTTGTGATAGAATAGGTCTTAATAATGAGGGTTCATATAAACAATGTATTTTCTGTGATTTAATTTTAATTAATGACAATAAAAAAAAAATATATATATATAACTCTTTTAAATTAGAACCAAAAATGAATTACTTTACAAGATTAATAAGAGAGATGAATGTTAAGTATTGTGATGATAATACACCATCTCTTTCAAGGGAAGAGACTATTTGTATTGAGGAAATGTATAAGGGTTTAATGATATTTATTATTCAAAATAATTTTAATGGAAATGTTAATACAAGATACTATATAAATAAAATAATGAATTATTTTGAAATTAAACCCGAACTCAGGATAAAATATAGAGTTTCTAAAATAGCTCAAAAAAAGTTAGATGACTTGTTTTCCAAATATATAAATGAATGATTTTTTACCCGTTTGGGAAAATAAGATAAAATTTAATAACCATAAAAACATTCCAAATTCATTGAGATGTCTAATAGTTGGTTCAAGCGGATGTGGAAAAACCTGTTTACTTTTAAAGATGCTCCTTGGTCCTAATTTTTTAGATTATGACAATTTAATAATTTTTACAAAGTCTAGTTTTCAACCCGAGTATCAACTACTCTCACAGGGTTTTAATGCGGGTCTTAAAAAGGAAGACATTATCGGTTTATCGATTCAGTATACAAAAAAAATAAAAATAAAAATGATTATAATATTGAAGATATAATACAATTATTTTGTGATGCACAGAAATCAAAATCGAAACCAAAACCCATAACTTGTATTCTCAGTGATAATACGGATGATATACCTTCACCTCAAGATTTAGATAAATCAAAAAAGAACCTCATCATCTTTGATGATTGTGTTAATGAGAGAAACCAAACAGTAATGGATAGCTACTATACAAGAGGGAGACATTCTTCTTGTAATTGTATATATCTTAGTCAATCATATTTTCAACTCCCTCGACGCTCAATAAGAAACAATGCCAATACTTTTATTTTATTTAAGTTAAATTCAATAGATGTAAATAATTTTTGGAGAGATAATTGCTCTACGTTATGTAGTAAAAAAGAATTTGAAAATTATATGAAACACACGATTGGAAAATATAAATATATTGTTGTGAAACAAGATGAGATATTAAAGGATGTATTTTTATTTTAAACATAATTACATATATAAATGATAACTATTATTATTAATCTTGTGGGTAAATCTGCTTCAGGAAAGAACTTTCATAAATCTAAACTCTTGAATAGTAAAAATGAAAAGATTGTAAGTTTTTTTTAAAAACACCCTATGATTCGTTTTGTGAGTACTACAACCAGAGCAAAGCGACCAGGAGAAGTAGAAGGGAAAGATTATTACTACATTTCAATGGAGGAACATATGCAATTGAGGAACGAAGGTCAAATATTTGAGGAGGTCTCTCTTGGTTCTACAAAATATTCACATTGTAAGAGTGAGTTAAATAAAGTGAAATCTAATGGTCTTGGGATTTTAGAAACTAATCCTGAAGGAATGAGACAAATTATTAAACATTTGTGTGGTGATGGAGTTAAGATTTTATCATTCGGTTTTGATATCGATGAGGAGACTCAACGCAAACGTATGAAAAGCAGAGATACAAGTATTAGTGAAGAAGAAATAACAACTCGTATTAATACCAATAAAGAATTTGATTAAATATTTAAAGAAAAGGATTTATTTCAACACATTTACTATAATGATGAAGAAAAGGAAAATTTTCCCATTGACCTTTACAATTCATTAAATGATATTTTTCAATACTAAATGAATACCGAAGAAAGAGCAAGAAAGTTTAAAGAACATCAAGAGTTGGTTTCAAAAGTTGTAAAACAACAGGAAGAGATAAAGAAGAAACGGAGACAGAAACTAACTGGTGAAGAAGCCTTTGAAAGAAAACAAGAGAAATTTTTTAAACCGCTTTTAAAAACTCAACACCCTACAGTTCCCACGGTAGAATTTACTCCGAAAAAACTTCAAATGCTCAAAGATTTTAGTCAGATAACAAAACAAGAACTTGGAAAATTAGAATATAATGATGAATAATTATTTCAGAAACTTGAGGAGGTAAATCAACCCCCTAATTATGTAGTGGAAGCTCTTCAAAACAATGAATATTTGGCAGATTCAAAAACCAGAGCAGGTCTCATTCCAACAGAAGAACCAGCAGTGTTCTATCTTGTGGAAGAAAAGGTATTGATATTTAATGATGAATTGATGTTCTTGAGTTCTACTCAACCAAATGTTAAATTAACTCCAAGATTAATGTTTCTTCTAACAAACCCCGGATTCAGCGGTTCAAAATATTTTGAGGAACCACTTGATATGGAAAGAGAGGAAGATAGGGTATATCTTCCGCATAATCATTGCTATCTAAATTATATAATCTAATATAAATGACTTATGTTGGAAAAGATGGTTCTATCTTTGGAAAATCTTCTCAGGATATTGATTTATCAAATTATTATACAAAGGCACAGGCTGAATGACAAAAATATAGTGTAAGTAAAAATATTAATATGAAGAATACTTATAAATTAATCAATTATCCAAACCCTACAGATGCGAATGACTTAATTAGATTTAGTGATTTATCACAATATATATTTTTAAAGAAAACAGCACGTTTTGTTAAACAAGTAAAATTTACAACCACAACACCTGGTTATACTGACCATACACCTTTCCTCATTGAATTTAACTACCTGCTTACAATTGAATTTTATAAAGAAGGACATATAGTTAATATGCGAATTAATAAATGGGGGTATGATATGCCTGATTTAGGGTATAATTGGTCTTTTTCAATAAACATAGAAGACCTACATGATTTAAATCAGTCTCGTAAAGAAGAATATTATCCACTTGGTGAGGATAAGGATTTATGTGGAAGTACAATTAATAAACAACAAATACATGGTTTTAAGAAAAGAAAAATATATGATAGTATAGCGATGATTAGCATGACAAAGAAGGAAGGTCATGAGATAAGGATAGAAAGCCGAGGAATACAAACCGATTTGGTAGTGGGAAGATGGGGTGGTATTACCTGTCATAATATTAATCTCACATATATTTCTGATACATAAATGGCAGGAAGAAGACTACAAGAGAATTATAATTTTTGTATTCAGGGATACCTACAAGAAAAGGGTGCTCGGTATTACATACCTTATGATTTGGAGCATATACATGGGAATTTTGTCATTAAAAACTGGCCTTATACTGATATTGTTAAACCCACAAATAGAGACTTGTTTAAAATATTAAATAAAAATGAACTTCTCAAAGTTATGAAATATAAAACTCTTTTAGAAATCGTCAACAAATCTTATTGGTATCCTATTATGAGAAAAATAATTATAGATACAAGAATATCTCAAAATCCAGATGAGTATATGTATAATATTCTTTGGGGCACAAGCTCAAGGGTAGCAAGGGATGAGGAAGGAGTTGAAGAAGAGAAGGAGGAAAGAGAGAAGGAGGAGAAGGAGGAAAGGGAGAAAAAGAAGGAGGAAAGGGTGAAAAAGGAGAAGGAGGAAAGGGAGAAAAAGGAGAGGGAGGAGAGGGAGAAAAGGAGAAGGAGGAGAGGGAGAAAAAGGAGAGGGAGGAAAGGGAGAAAAGAGAGAAGGAAGAGAGGGAGAAAAAGGAGAAGGAGGAAAGGGAAAAAAAGGAGAGGGAGGAAAGGGAGAAAAGAGAGAAGGAAGAGAGGGAGGAAAGGGAGAAAAGAGAGAAGGAGGAGAGGGAGCAAAGAGAGAGGGAGGAAAAATATAAAAAGATGGAAATCGGTGAGATTAATAAAAGATTGAAGGTATTACAGCAAATAAATCAAACTCAACGCACTGAGGAGGAAAATAAAGAAATGAGAAGTCTAATGAAAATATTATTTTCAAGAATAACGACGTCAATGTCTTCAGTTTCAGGGAGGAGATTTAAACGAGAAAGTGGGGATAAAGAAGAAGAAGAAGGAAAAGATTATGTGGTTGATGATGTCGGTGTAATTGACTTTAGTTAGTTTTATTTGTAAATAAATGGAGGAGAGAGTGAAGGCATTTCTTAGGATTCTTTATGTTTTAAAAATAAAGATTGAAATGTATATGTTAAAAACCAAAAAGGTTTTGATACTCTGTCGGAATTTTTCTGATAAATAAATATGAGTTATTGTCTCAAATGTAAAAAGAAAACTAAATCTAAAAATATCTCTTATGTAAAAGCTAAAAATAATAGAGTTTATCAAAAAGGAATATGTCAAGTGTGTGGCTCTAAAAAGTGCCAATTCATCTCTCCTAAAAGTGGAGGAGACATACAAAAGTTTCTGTCAGGAAGTAAATTTACAACAACTGGAATTCCAGGGGAATTACACCTTCCAGGGTATTCTTTCTGTGGTCCAGGAACAAACTTGGATAAAAGATTAGATGAGGCTGACAATCCTAAACCTTGGTCTAAACCTATAAATTGGGTTGATGAAGTGTGTATGAAGCATGATATTGCTTATGGGAAAACCACTACATTGGATGAAAAACATGAAGCAGACAGAGAAATGTTATATAATTTGTCTTTGATACAAAATCCTACATTGAGAGAGAAAGTTGATCGGTTTATTGTTTAAAAAATGATAAGTGTCAAATTGAAACTTGGTCTTGGTTATTCACCCTCAAAAAACTATTAGACTCCAATGATGTCATCAAGACTGAGGAGCTTTTGGCTAATGAATTACACAAACCTATAATCACAAAGTTTAAAAGAAGGAAAGTTTATTCTAAATACACCGACCACATATGGTCCGCTGATTTAATTGAATTGAATAATGACAGGGGATACAGGTATGCTTTAACCGTTATTGATTTGAGGAGTAGATTTGCCTGGGTTGTTCTGTTGAAAAACAAGAGAGGTAATACTTTAATGTTAGCCTTTAAGCTAATATTTGATAGGGATAAAAGGAAACCAAAGAAGTTATGGACTGATGAGGGAACAGAGTTCTATAACAAAATATTTATGAAATTTCTTAAGGGGGAGGATATTAAATTATACAGCACCTTTAATGAAGGAAAGGCAGTTGTTATTGAGAGTTTTAATCGTACTTTAAAAGAAAAATTATATAAAAAATTCACACAACTCGGTTCTCAACAATGGGTGTATTTAATCCAGAATATTGTTGATAATTACAATAATACAGTTCATTCATCAACAAAATCAAAACCATCAGAAACATTTACAAAATTAAAATATGAAATGGAGATTAATTTGAAAAAACCCAAGTTCAAAGTTGGTGATATGGTAAGAATATACAAATGGAAAAGCCATTTTGAAAAAGGTTAGACACAAAAATGGACTCGTGAATTATTTTAAATCATTGATGTAATGGATACAGTCGCTTGGACTTACAAATTAAATGATATGAATGGGGAAGAAATATTAGGGGCATTTTATTCACAAGAATTACAAAAAACAAAGCTAATAATTCATGAAACAACATTTATATTCACCCCACCCAGATTAGCTAATTTAATTAGTGGTAATAAATAAATAAAAATTAAATAAATAAAAAATCATAAGCCACGCCCACACAGACCCCGCCCACACAGACCCCGCCGACACAGACCCCGCCCACACAGACCACACCCATCATCCCCCACCCTCCGTGCACCCCTACCCTTGACCCTTCACCCCCCTCATCCCACCCCCACCTTCCCCACACACAAGGGGAGGGGAGGGGTGGGATGAGGGGGGGTGAAGGGTCCTTGGCAGGGGTGCACCTCCCCATTCCCTCCTCCTTTATTCTCTTTTTGTAATTAATAATTAAATAATTGTAAACAAAACAAATATATATAAATAATAGTGAAAACATTAAAATCTTCATATTACTAAAACATTTTCCTTGAGGTATTACACATTCAACTTCTTCCCAGCACAATTCATCAATTTCTCCCTTGCTCAATTCAAAGGTAATTTCTCCAGATGTCTTCTTTAGGTCTTGTATTTCTTTCTGTTTGAGACAAGGGGGCAGAGAAAAATATGAATGATATATTTATGGTGTACCCATTCTAAACGGTGTACCCCACACACATACACATACATACACATACACACACACACATACATACATACACACACACATACATACATACATACATACACACATACACACACATACACACATGCACATACATACACACATACACACACATACATACATACACACATACATACATACACACATACACATACATACACACACATACATACATACATACACACACATACATATATACATACATACACACATACACACACATACACACATACATACATACACACACATACACACATACATACATACACATACATACACACATACACACATACACACACATACATACATACACACATACATACACACATACACACACATACACACATACACATACATACACACATACACACATACACACACATACATACATACACACATACACACATACACACACATACACACATACACATACATACACACACATACATACATACATACACACATACACACACATACATACATACACACATACACACATTTTTTTTTTTTTTTTTTTTTTTTTTTTTTTTGTATACAAGATCGAGGCTCATGAAAGAGCAAACATTAATCACACAAAAAGACAAACCGACACACAAAACACAAAAAACAAGGGGAGCGGCAGACAAGATGGGGAGAGAGGGGGGAGGACACAAAAGAGAGGGGGAAGAAGGGGAAGGACACAAACACAACATTTGAGAGCAGGGACATCGGGAGGACTTGGGGGGAGGTGGGAGAGGATTAAAACATATGAACACTGCAAGGACTCTGGGGTGAATTACCGGGGGTAGAAAAGATCAAGGTTTTCGATGGGGGAAGATAAGAGATGGTGGTGAACAGCTGTTTTAAAGACCTGGAGGGAGGAGTGGGATTGAAGGGAGTGGGGGAGTTTGTTCCAGAGGCGGGAGAAAAGGGGAATGAAAGAGTGAAGGTGAGCAGAGAGCCTAGACTTTGGCAGTTTAACCATAAGAGGGTTGCAGGCAGATCTTGTGCGACCTGAAGGAATATTGGGGGGACAGAGCACAGAGAGAGCTGGGGGAGCAAGGCCGGAGAGGAGTCGGTAGAAGACAGAAAGCACCTGCCTGCGGTGAGTGAGTGAAAGGCCCTCGGCGTTGACTACATCGCAGGAGATTCCAATGATTCTGAAAGCTTTGGCCTCAACAGCGTGAAGCCGCGCAAGGTGTGAGGCAGGAGCACCAGCCCAGAGGGGGGAACAGTATTCCATTGAGCTGCGGATGAAAGCCTTGTATGTGGTGAGGAGCTCAGGTGTGCCAAGGAAGGACTTCGCACGACGGAGGATGCCCAGTCGGCGACTGGCTTTGGAGGCCAGCTTGGAAATGTGGTTTTCCCAAGAAAGATCATGGCAGATAGTGAGACCCAAAAGCTTGAGCGACAGAACTTCTTGGAGAGGATTGTTGAGAAAGTAGATGGGAGGGTTGTCCAGTCGGTCCTTTCGGAGAGACATTGTAAGAGTGTGAGATTTGTCAGGATTGAAAGACATGTTCCACTTGTTTGACCAGTCTGTGATTTTGTCCAGGTCTGCAGAGAGTGAGGAGGCTGCAGACTGCCGATCTGAGGGATGAGGAATGGAGCGACAGAGAGTAGAGTCGTCAGCAAAGAGATACAGAGGATTTTCAAGAGAGTCAGAGAGATCATTGATGAAGACCAGAAAAAGCACAGGGCCCAGAACACTACCTTGGGGAACTCCAGCCTGAACAGGAAGAGGAGATGAGAGAAACCCATTCAGGGCCACACGTTGACTACGACCAGAGAGGAAGTCCGCCAGCCATGCGTGGAGATTTCCATGGATACCAAAGGAGGAGAGTTTGGAGAGCAGAGCAGGGTGCCAGACCGTATCGAAGGCACGTGAAATGTCAAGGGAGACCGCTCTAATTTCCTGTTTGGCGTTGAGGACCTCCATCCATTGTTGAGAAAGCAGAAGCAGCATGTCCAGAGTAGAGTGACCAGGTCTGAAACCAAATTGATGATCAGAGATCAAGCCATTGGAGAAGAGGAAAGATTTAATATCTGAAGCAATGATGGATTCCATGACTTTGCTGATAATTGGGAGAAGGCTGATTGGTCTGTAGTTGCTGGGATCTGTTTTTGCACCTTTTTTGTGCAAAGCGGTGATGTTGGCTGATTTCCAAGCAGATGGCAGATGACCTTGAGCAAAAGAGAGGGTGAAGAGAACAGAAAGAGGGAGTGAAAGAGCAGAAGAACATGATTTTAGGACCCGTGGGCTGATGCCGTCAGGACCAGTTGCAGAATCAGAGTCGAGGGTTGACAGAAACTTTTCCACCTTGTCAGGAGGAAAGGACACAGAGTCCAGGAGCAGCTGGGTACGACTGGGTTCAGTGGGTACAGAGAGGGATGGGTTTGGGACACAAGATTTAGAGGCAAACACAGAGTTGAGGCATTCAGCTTTTTCACGTGCGGAGTCAGCCGTTAAGCCGTTTGAGGTGAGGGAGGGGATGGAGGGGGAACAAACACCAGAAACAGATTTGACCAGACGCCACCAGGATTTGGAAGAGGGAGACAGATAAGAGAGTTCGGTCTTGAGAATGGTGAGATATTGTTTCCTGGCTCTCCTGAGGGTGGACACACACTTGTTTCGGGCTTTGTGAAAGGAAATGAGATTTCCTTCCGTTGGATTTGCTTTCCAGGAGACGAAAGCAAGTTGTTTCAGGGCAACAGCCTCACCACAAGATTCCGTGTACCATGGATGGGAGGAAGGGTATGACAACTGAAGACGAGATGGTATAAATCTGTGCATGAGAGAGAGCAATTTACTTTGAAAGAATTCCCAGGATGAGTTGATGTCAGAGGCGGTAGAGATGGGAGACCAGTCCAGATGATTGATGGCTGCTTGAAGACCGTGCCAGTTGGCCTGAGTGAAATGCCAGACTCGTCGACGCTGAGGAGGGTCTCTGAGAATGGTCAGAGAGATGTCCACTTTGACAAGCACATGATCAGATGAGCCGATTGGAGCAGAAGAAGAGCAGCAGACATTTTCAGGGAAGTTTGTCATAACCAAATCCAGAAGAGAAGATGCTCCGTTGACTGAGATCCGGGTCGGGAAATTGACAGATTGTGTCAGTCCCAGTGAGTCGCAGAAGTCCTTTGCTGAAGAGCCATGGCTGGTGAGAGAGGTACCCACACCCAGCCAACTGGCATGGTGACAATTGAAATCACCACATATGAGGAAGAGAGAGTTGGGATGGGTAGATAGAAGTTGGTCCATATTATCAGACAGTGAGATGTAGATGGAGTCATCGCTGATTGGTGGACGGTACAACACACATATGAACAAAAGGTGGGAGCGAAGGGGAAGCCATAGCCAAAGGTATTCCTGGGGGTGAGGTGGAGAGAGGGCAGTGGAGGGCGAGTGAGGAAGAGAGTTTTTTATAAAGATAGCAACCCCACCTCCAGGACGAGGCTCAGGTCTATCATACCGGAGGAGGGAGTAACCTGGGAGAGATACCAAGGCATCAGAGACATCATGAAGGAGGAAAGTTTCTGTTAAGCAGATCACATCTGGTTTGTCAGAAGCAACCTGTATGGAGAGGTCAGTCAAGTTTGAGCGAAGGCCCCGGATGTTTGAGGTCCATACCGTTAATGAAGAGGAAGGGGGAGCATCGGGTCCAGAACAGGGGGGGGGGGAGGGGTAGGGTAAGATGTGGAAGAGGAGGAAGAGGTAGGGAGAGCTGTTGAAGGTGTGTCAGAGATTTCAGAATAGCTTGGAGAAAGGGAAGAATGGGGCAGACAAAAGGTTTGATGGAGATTGGGTGAGGCACAGTGAGGTGTTATTTGAGGAGGGGGAAGAGCAAGGCAGGAGGTTTGGGGAGATGAAGGTGAAAGTTGGAAGGAGGAAGAAGCAGGGAGGATGCTTTGAGGAGGAGGGGTGAGAGGGGAGTCTAGGAGGGGAGGAGCGAGGGAGAGTCTCGGAGGGGAGGGGTGTGGGGGGAGTTTAGGAGGGAGGGGAGGGAAGGGGCAAGGGGGGAGATTTGAAAGGGATGGGTGATGGGGAGGATTTGGAGGGGAGGGGTGAGATTGGATTTTGAAAAGTGTACGATTCATGGGAAACGAACATTTTTTGCAAAATGAGTTTGAGACCTTCGAGTCAAAAATACGTTTGAGGACACTGGAGGAGGGATGGAGTTCTGGATAGTTTATGGAATGTAGAAAGGAGGAACTGTAAGAGATGGTATTATATATATTTTTTGGAATGAATAGATTTGGTGAGCAAGACGAAAGCATCCTTTTGTAGGAAAAGAAGAAAAGGGTGTTATAATATATGAGAGAAAATAGTTGTTCAGGGGAGAGATTATACATTTCTAACCGCGTGATCGCGAACGAAGAACGAACGAACAAAAAGAACAACAAATAAACGAATAAGACCTGGGAAGGAAATATTTTTTGGGGGTTTTTTTTTTTTTTTTTTTGTGAGTACAGATATTAAACAAGGAGGTACGGGGTGAACGACTGGTACGAAACAGAGAACGAAAATAATTTCAGCGCATTCGACGAATCGCTGAGAGAAAAACAAACCACAAGGTCTGAGACGGTACGGTAGTCTAAGCCTACGAGTACTAGGCCGCAGAATACTCGATACCATTAACCGACGATTGTGTATACATGAACGAAAAATTAGCACCGAAAATTTTCCAAAAGATACGCTGTAGGTACATACACCGAAAGATAGATACAGTCTCGACAAAAACACAATTGAGAAATATCACTTAGCTTCGAAAGCGTGAGCGCATGGAGCAGCTTCGAAAAGACGTGACCTCGCCGTGATCTCGCGAGATCTCGCGAGACATACACACATACACACATACACATACCTCTAAAAAGTTGAGTTTGGAGTCAATCCTGTCGAGATGAAAATTTAGGGTATCACACTCATAGGTGTGGTCATCGATCTCAACAGGTGTTGTATTCTGTTAGAAAAGAAAGAAAGAAAAAACGTTAATAATTTCTTCTAAAAGATACATTGCATGT
This sequence comes from Myxine glutinosa, assembly GCF_964187855.1. Taxonomy (NCBI): domain Eukaryota; kingdom Metazoa; phylum Chordata; class Myxini; order Myxiniformes; family Myxinidae; genus Myxine; species Myxine glutinosa. Next base: position 168,875 of record NW_027616505.1, on the reverse strand, counting down.
ATACACAATGATACACAATACACAAAAGATACACAATGAATAAATAAATGTCAGCTCCCGTTTAATGGTGCCAATCAGAGAAATGAATAATGAATTACCTGAGACAAACTCCGATGGTGGTTATCTTCTAAGAACGGTGAAACATTCAATTTGTTCCAACCCGTGTTCAATTCGTTGTAAACCTCTTGTGGAACAACTTGAAACTCTGCCAAGACCACGTCATTTTGAAAACCTGAATTGCTGTAATAAAAAAATATATCATGAGTCATATAAATTTAAATTAATCACATACAAAGCTCACATTAACAGTTTAATTCTGAATGAAACTTACCCTGGTGAGTATTCTTCATCACTGGAATAAGACAAGTTGTCGCTCATGTTCTTCGGTTCGTAATGATAAAAACAGCACGGCAACACGACTTTTATAATGTCCAAAATGTATTTTCGGGAACAGAACTCAGCTTTAACATTTCAAGGAAACAGGAAATAAGACAATGAGAAATTCCCAACGCGTCATTTCTTGTAAAGTTAAGCAACATGTCATTTCTTTCATTAATTAAAAAAAGGTTCGAGGTTTAAGTATGACATCCTTAATGAATGTGAAAAATATCAAATAAGACTGATTGAAAAGGCTCACAAAACAAATAAGAGAATTAGTTTAAATACGGGTGAGTTGGGTAAAAAAGATGGAAATATTTTTGAGTTGTTAGGATCATTGTTAGGATCATAAACAAATATTTGTAGGATCGATGTTTGAGTGGTCTACTCGGGATCATTGATAGTAAGAGTACCATAAGACCAAGGGGGAATCATTGTTTGAGTGTCAAAAGGCTAAAAGGTTCGTAAAGAGGTGAGAAGAATATTAACAGTAAGTGAATGGGTCGATGTTTGAGTGGGTCAAAGATAATCTGCCAAATGATATGTAGAAGAAGGATTATAGGTCTATAAGGGAAAACAAATATTTGTAGTGTTTGAGTGGTCTAATAAACAACATTAAGGATAGGTACTATAGACAAAAGGTTCATAAAGATTAGGGTGGGAGAAATAGAGGTGTTAATGGGCAATAAGGTTAAGAGAAAAATTAACATGTAAGTCAATGGGAAAATGAGAGTGTCCCAGAAGCAACATATATACACTACTCATGGGTCTCACTCTCCCTCCTCCTGGCATTCCGGAATTTTTGCCAGTAAGCTTCCGGGACCAATTCATAGGCCTTGAGAGTGTTTTTCTTCAAAATCTCATAATCTGCACATTGGTCAATCGGTAAAGCCGAATAAATATCTTGAGCTTTACTCACCAGAACACTTTGCACTAATATGGTCCAGGACTCCACAGGCCAGTTTAGCAGTTGAGCCACCTTCTCAAAGTGTGAAAAAAAAATTGGATACCTCCTTTTCATTGAAGGGTGGAACCAGCCTCACATGTCTGCCAACATCCCAGGTGTTCTGACTGGGTGTCGAACCAGTCGGCATGGATGGTACCACTCGCCGTTCTTTCATTACATCCAGCTCCTTGAGTCTAATTTCCTGCTGAAGTGCCATTTCACGGTCCCTTAACTCCCTTTCGGCTTTTCTCTCCTCTGTTTTTTCCTCCTCTAACCTTTCCTGGAGTTCCCTTTCAACTCTCCTTTCCTCTGCTCTTTCTTGTGCTTTTTTCTCTTCTAACCTTTCCTGGAGTTCTCTTTCAACTCTCCTTTCCTCTGTTTTTCTTTCCTCGAGTTCTCTTTCCTGTCCTCCTCTTTCCTTTTCTGCTTTCCTTTCCTCTGCTCTTTCTTGTGCTTTTTTCTCTTCTAACCTTTCCTGGAGTTCTCTTTCCTGTACTTTTAACCTTTCCTGGAGTTCTCTTTCCACTCTCCTTTCCTCTGCTTGTTTCTCTTCTCTTCTCTCTTCTGCTTTCCTTTCCTCTGCTTTTTCCCTTTCCTGGCTCTGTAATTGCATCTCCAGTTTCCGGAGCTCCACATTTTCTTGCTCTTCTGGTAACAAATCCCAGGCTACCTCTTCCCATGTTCCGAATCCCACCATAGATTGTATCACCACTGTCTGCATCTCTGCCTTCCTCATATTAGTTCGGACCTCCAAGCTAAAATGATTGGCCAATTTCAAGAGGTCCGATTTTACTAACGCTCTGAACTGTGCTTCACTAGGGGTCACTGAAAACGTCTCTGCGTCAAACTCCATGGTGACTATTGTTAACACCTGTTAACCTTCACACAAGAAATGAAAAAAAAAAAACATTCTTTGTTTTTGGCAAAATTTGGGAATGTTGGAACAAGTTCCAAATTTGGGAATTCTGGGAATGTTAGGGAATTCTTTCCTGGACTAAATTTAGGGAATTTTAGATCCCGGACGCAGACCCAATTTCGAGCCCACGAGTCAATTGGACGAGCCCCGAATTTCTGTTACACGGTCCTCTGCAATCTCCTTGTCTCGGTAACTCCGAGAGGAACCCCGGCAGAAAGATATCCATGTTATTCCGTGTCGAAATCAATCACTAATGAAACCATCCATGAAACCCTCAAAGGAAACAATCCAAATCAATAAGGAAACCACACCAATGGTTATCAACAAAAGAATATATAAAAAATCACATGGGAATAATACAATACAATACAATAAATATCTTAGGATGGTACCACCTTATCTAGTCACGTAACCCCAAACTCATGGCACTCCCAGGAAATGGAACCGGGCCCTCCTCAATGTCTCTATAACCCTCCAAGGCGAATTGATGCGCTCCGGCGATCGTTGGAACAATGTCCGATCAAGAGCAACCGAGGCGTAGATGGTCAAAGCGACACAGAAGTCACGTGGTCCAACACCCAGCACTCGCAGTAGAAAGGGAAATCTCCAAAGACGCGCGCGTACACATTTGCCGTTCAATCAGCGAACCGCAGGGCAATCTTCAGACGCCGCTTTATTGCACAGCTGTCCCCGGCAAACCACCGGAGGATAAGCCCAACCGACACGACAAAAACCTTTTCCGATGAAGGTAGCGCGCAGGACGAAATGGCGGACGGCTCTCATTTGAGCCGCGGCCTTGAGGCAAAGATTCTCCGGAATTTCACCCTTGTACCTGGCTTCGCAGGCTTTCCCACAACTCCGGCGATAACATCGATGGCCCGAGATTCCTTTCAAGGACTCAAAGTTGACTCGCCATGTACGCTCGACCAGGCTAGGTACGGAGCTTTTTCAGAACGCCTTTCACTCCTCACGACTTCTTCTTCTTCCCTCTTTTTTCTCTGCCGGGTCACGATCCGATTTCCTGTCTCATTTTTACCATGAGCGCTTTTAATCTTTTAACCACAATAACCATTTCCCTTGAACAACAACACCCATAATACTTAGAACCCACAATAATAATAATAAGTGCCGAATCCGTAACAGTTATGAAGAAGCTAATGAGTAAATTAACTGATACTAGCATAATCCTGTGGTTAAAATAAATAAATGAACCCTTTTATTCTTGCACTTGTTGAAAGGTTAAATGCACTGGTTGAAAAAATGGGAGGTTATATATTTCTTGCAGCAAATAACTTTGTTTTTGTTAAGGAGTGATTAAGATAGCGGTCTGGTGTCCACAAAAACTGTGTTCAAGTTTTTGTCTGATTGAAACGCTTCGTTGCGATGGATGCCTTTGGTCCAGGCCCTGTCAAAGCTTTGCATTTATGTTGCTCCACACTTTGTTTTAAGTGCTTTAGAGCTGAAGACCATTCATTGGCAATTGTGTCCAAGAGATCGACGGTGGATCTTGCTTTGTGGAAGCCATATTGGTGGTCATCGAGGACGGAGCAGTATTTGAGGTGGGTTAAGTTTTGTTGACGAGACTGCATGACATTGTAAGTTGAGGTGATGAGAGGGATCAGACGTGTTGCCCTTCTCCAAGACTGGCAGACATGAGCGACCTTCCAGGAGGTTGGATAAATATTGGTGCAATGAGAGTTTGAAAAGCTTAGAAAATCCGAGCAACTTTAGGAGCGCAGCATTTGAGGACTCGAGCTGGAATGCCATCCGGACCATTGGCTTTGTTGAGCACAAGGCAGCGTAGAATCTGCGAACTTTGCGAGTGAAAAAACAAATTGACAGATCTAATGGATTTAGATTTAGGAAAAGCAGAAAGAGTTATATTGGTATCTTCCAGAGAAGTTGGTTGGAAGTTGAGGGGTGAAGGTGTTTGCATTGGATTTAGGATATATGGATATAGAGCCATCAGGATTGTTGAGGAGGAAAGAAGTTTGTGGAGATGCACTTTGCCAACAACCACAAGGTACGACTGCTATTGGGAAACGATGTGTTGGATAAATGCAGTTGAGGCTGTGCAGATTATGGGTTTGCAGATGCAGGCGATCACAAAAGCTTTATAACTGATCCAAAGGTGAAGTATCCCAGGCTTTGAAGAGATGGCTTGTGTATGCGTATCGATCACATCCACATGCTCCCCTCAACCAATGAGCACAAATCCATCCACGTGTTCCCCTTCAAGCTCGTGAGCTCGCAGCCTTGCTTCTCCACCCAAGTTTCATTCCATATTGTAGCAAGCCAGCACACATCCGAGGAGCAGGAATTACACCACACTTCTCACAGAAGTATGCCTTCAATATGTTGCAGATTTTGACAGGTTAAGCGGACTGAATGTAAAGTGTTTGCTCATCAGAAGTTGATTTTTCCGTATGAATTTTTACCTCCGCCACCGAAGGTTGGTGGGATGATTGCCCTTGCGATAAGGAAGAATTGATTAGTTTTTGGTGAAGCTCAGGATATTATTCCGGATCCAGGAATTTTTTGAAGGATTCTTTACCATTGGAAGATAGGGCTCATTTTTTTTTCACATTATGTTCTATATATTCTATATTTAACATTTGATATGAAAATAGTTTTCATATTTGTTGTAAATGTCGTTTAAACTCGTGGTTATGCGTTAGAGCGGTGTATTTTGAAAGCAGCGTCGTCTTCAAGATGCTTGTTTTTTCTAATAAAGACATATTCTGTCATTTTAAAACCACCAAAGTGTCTATTCGGTTTCCCCGTTTCATAAAATGTATCGTTTGATACGTATAATGCTTTAAAACTGTTTTTTTTGTTGTTTTTTTTTTACCTCAGAAGAGATATCAACATTTACCTCAGCGAATGTCAATCGCAGTGTCAGTATTTGATGAACTTATAAAGACTTAGGTGAGTTATAAGTGTGACAGGCTTTTGCATGGGATTCTTCCCAGAAGAATGAGTGGTCGCATTAGCTTGTACAACTTAAAATGAGCGAGTTTTGTTTTGACGTTTGGGCCAGTTTTACATGTTGTATCCCTAAGGAATGAAACGAACGTTTTCCTGGCTTACAATTTTATTTGAAGTCACACATGCCTCAAAAAATACTCACTTATATAGAATTGAACGCTGAATCCGAAAATGTAAGTGAAATTGCCTTGTTTTGTTTTGACATTATCTTCTATATATTGTTGCGGATATGGGACTTGGCCTCCATATCCGCTTGTAAATATTCCCCTATTTCCCCAATACTCCCCAACTATCCCCAATCCCCCATTCCCTAGTCCCATTGTCTGTAAACAACACTCTGTAGAACCGACCTTCCCCTTCTTCCCCCATTAAATGTCGTGCCCAGGTCCACCGCATCTCACGTAGACAACTTTCGGACCTCTTGCTAGTTATTCTTAGTCTATGTCAGTTAAGGACTCGTTTCCATTAATTCTGACTCTTCGTTGCACCAGAATGTGATTGTATGGCACCAGTAGTGAGTTTAGGACCTCCCCATACCTCCTCCCATCTTCCCCATGAAACAACAACTACAACAACGGCGTGCGGGGAGTGTGCGTCCTCACACCGGCTTGGTTAGCCGCCAGTGACCATGCGCTCCGACGGGGTTACCACGAAGGGGCTCACTGTCAGCTCCTCGTCAAGGGCGGAGCCCGGTAACCCCCCGCACCCAATAAGAAGGGCGGACCGATTCCATCTGGGGCGGAGCTAACGAGCCGAGGGCGTGTCACTCCCCGCCGGATATACGCAGCCTACCGGACGTGACGTGAGATGTGCCCCGAGCTTGGAGAAAGAACGTCCCCTTCCGAGCGCTGAGAGACCTCCCTGCATCTTTGGGACCGTGTGGATCCTGTCCCTGAGCCAAGAGTGCACCTTGTGCTGTCCACAGACTACCTGCCTTTCCTTGCCATCAACCCCCGTGTGAGTCAGTCTTGTCCCGTTTATCTGTCGTCTGTCGGGGCTAAGATAAGACCGTGTTTAAGTGCCCACCTTTCTATGCTGTCTCTCTTGTCTTTGTAATCTAACCTTCCGCAATATTATAACCTCCTCCGGAGGTCTTGAGAACCGTACCCCTGGTGTCGTGTCATTTAATCCAGCCGTTGTGTCCTTTCCTTCATTGATTCAGCATAGCGCGACTTAGTCAACGTTCGAGTGTAATCGGGTAACTTGTGCGAACACGGCGGCCATTCCGCTCGGCCCAGCATAACATCTTAATAAGTCGTGTCCGTAACAATTGGTGTCAAGGAGTGGGATTCGGACCTGGGACTAAATTTATTAGGCCCAAATTTTGGAACACCAATTGTACCATTAGGGTAACATTTTGGTGTTGGGAAGTAGAATTCGATCCGGAGCGCGTTTCCCGCGCTCGAAATTATAACGGCGAAATTTGATTTTGTTTTACGAAAATAAAAACCCGAATTTTGAAAGTCGCGCTATGGCAGACCAAGTCGGCTGGGTTCCGGTAGAGGAGAGTGAGGCAGGGTCGGTCCAGGACCAAATTGAGGGACGTGAGGAGAGCGAAGCAGCGAGGGTAGCAGACGCACAAAATGGCGCCTCGCTGGTCACGGCGACCGCGCCCGCGACCGTGGCAGCGCCCCTGGTGGATTCGAACCTTTTTATGTTGCAAATGAGGGCCCTTATGGAACGAATGGGAGACCAAATTGTGGGAATGAGGGCTGATAGTGAGCGGTTGGGGAACCGGATGGATGCTCAGGGTGAGCGATTGGAGGGCCAAATGGGGGTAATGGGGAACCGGATGGATGCTCAGGGTGAGCGATTAGAGGGCCAAATGGGGGTAATGAGGGACGAAGCGAGGGGTACTGGTGAGGGGTTAGACAAGAAATTTGGGAAGTTAGACAATAATTTTGAGGAGTTAGACAAGAAATTTGGGAAGTTATACAATAATTTTGAGGGGTTAGACAACGGGATAAAAGAGGTGAGAAATGGGTTAATGGGGGTAGAAAACAGAATGGCCGCTCAAGAGAATCAAATGGAAGGGATGCAAAAAGGGTTAGAGGGGTTAGAAAACACCATGGAAGGCAAATTGAGGGACATGAGGGACCAAGCGGAAAGGGAAGTTAAACAAATGGGGCGGCAGATAGAGGGGGTCAGAATGGGGGTAGAAACCAAACTGGATGCTCACAGGGAGGAAATGGAGCAGATGAGGGTGGCATCTGGGCAGGAGATGCAAGTGATGGGAGAGGAGATCAGAAGAGGTGTGAGTGAGGAGGTCGGAGGAGTGCGCGAGGAGGTGAGGCACTGTCAGGAGCACATGGAGAAGGAGGTGAGAAAGGGGACTGTAAAGTTACAAGGGGGCATAGAGGACCTGACGCAGGAGGTGGAACAGCTGACGGAGGGACAAAAAGGACTAACGGAGCAGGTTCAAAGGAACACTGCGGTATTAGGAGGGTTAAAAGCGACACAGAAGGAACTAAAAGATGACTTGGTAGCGACAAAGAGGGAATGTCAGATGGTACGTGAGGGACTGACAACGAGGTTGGACGAGGTGATAGAGGTAATGGAGACGAAGGACCGGCAGGTGAGGACGCACATGGAAACGGTCAAGGTAGCCTTGGAGGACGAGCTTGAGGAGACGTACCGGGGAATAAAAGAGGTGAAGCAGAAATTAGAAGAAGTGGAAGAAGGGGTGAGCGAAATTAAGAAGCGACGGAGAGGGGATAAGAAAGAGATAAAAGAGGAGATAAAAGAATTGGTCCAAAGTCTGTGTTTGGATCGTGATGATGTGCTCATTAACCGGATGAGGGATTCGCAGGTGATGGAGGAGAAGCGAAGAGGAAGAGGACCCGGTGTAAGTGGTGACCAATATGGTCGTGCGTATGATGCGCCAGGGGATTTAAGAAGCTTGGGGGTCGAGATGGACCCGGGTGTTCGTGAGAGGCCGTTGGTGAAGTGTGTGACAGGTCTGGTGTGCGAAAAAGGAGGTGTGCGAGAAAGTCCGACTCTGGGGTGTGTGAGGAAAAAGTGCGTGCCAAGGAGTGAGGGTGCTGGCGAGAATGAGTCGGTCGTAGCGCGTGTGCGAGGGAGCACATGGAAGCGCGGTGTGGTAAGTGTTACAGAGGGTGTGACGGGAGAGTGTGCGCAAGAGTGTGCGCGAGAAAGGTGTGTGACGGACGGGTGCATGGGGAAAGAGTGCGCTGTCAAAGGCAAGGAAGAATGCACACCTGTGGTGAGTGTTACAGAGGGTGTAACGGGAGAGTGTGCGCGAGAAAGGTGTGTGACGGACAGGTGCATGAGGAAAGAGTGCGCTGTCAAGAGTAAGGGTGAGTGCACTGTCAAGAATGGAGGTGAGAGTAGTGAGAGTGACAAGGAGAGTGAGCTGGTTGTGACAGGTGAGCGAGGATGTACACCTGGGATGGCAGGATGCACACCTGGAATGGTAGAGCGTGAGTGGGAATGCACGCTGGAGTTGGTGGTGAGGCACGTGGTTGGGTGTGCGAATGAGAGCACACCTGTGATTGTCACAGATGAGGTGACAGAGGAGGGGGCGCGAAGAGGTGTGTTGGTGAGGTGTGCGACCAACGAATGTGTGCCAAAGTGTTCGGTGGTCAGGTGTGTGACCAAGGCTGTGAGTGGAATGGGTGTACCTGGGTGTGTAAGGAAAGGTACGAGGAGCATGGAAACGGCTGGATGTGTGAGCAAGGAACGGGCTGCGGGGTGTAAGCGTCCAGGTGAAGCATCGACGGTAACCGGTTTAGAGGTTAGAGCGACTTTTAGCCGAATCGGGCCCTCGGTGCGTGCTGGGCCTCGCTTTGAACGGCCACGTCCGTGCTCCACTAAGCGGAGCGGGCAGCCCGATAGAAAGGGTCGTCATGGCGACCACTTTTTGTTGAGGCAGTCCGGCAGGTCGAGATCAGGACATTGGATGGCTCCACGCCGAGATGGTGCGTGGGATCTCGGCCCGGGTAAGCCCCCGTCCCTGCACCGAGTGCCGGACGCATCCAGCCGCTGGCACAGAACAACCCGCATTCATGGCTTGGCTTTACGAAGCCGGGCTTTGGACAGGAATTGGCGCACCGAGAGGCATTAGTGAGTAGACTGGGTGATGAGGTTAGTGTTTTGGACCCAAAATTAGAGGAAAACAAAATTTGATGATTGGCAAGGGATTGGCAGTAATGATAGATGATGGGCAGTGATTGGCAAATTTTTGATTTGTTGAAATTCGATGTGCAAAATTGGTAGTGGGAGATGCCCCATGTGGTGGGATGGCAACTCTGTCATCCCTCACAAACGTGGGGGCAAAGGAGCTATAGCTTATGGGGTGTATGGCAGTGAAAACTAGCCCGGGTGGGTTAGGTTATATTGTAGGGATCTAGCGAAGATGACATTAGGTGACGTTAAGGTTAGTTAGTGACTGATACCTGTAGTGGGGACGCAGGTAGATTAGTGTGGATGATAATGACGAGGGAGCGCAATAGTTTAAAGGGACGACTGGGAAGCGCAAGTTTCAGAGGGGAGTAGTTAGATGAGATGATGCTGTGTGAGGATGGAACAGGTGTGATTGCACAGGTGTGCAACTGGACAGGTGTGTGGAGCAGTGTGTGAGTGGTGAGTGTGTGGATCAGCGCGAATGCGCTTGGGGAGAGAAGGGTGCAGGCGGCACCAAGAATGAGAGCACAGGTGTGCAAGTACAGGTGTGTGGAGAGAGTTGGAGTAAGTGGTACGGAGTGGTGTGCATGGTGCGAAGGTGTGAATGGGGGAAGAGTGGACCCCCATCACGGATACCCGGGGCGGGTAGTGTAAGTGTTAGGTAGAGGGTACAGGTAAATTGTGGTTGGATATTGGCATCTGTGGTGCGGGTGACAGAATGGTATTGTGGATGGGTGCATTAGTGTTGTGGAAATGGCTGGGCGTGTAGCCTGTTAGTGTGTGTAGTTGGTTGGGCACTCCACCACTGTGAGGATGTCGGCCAGGTGAGGCCGCAGGTGGGCTCTGGGAGCCGGTAGTTGTGGATGGGGCCCGAGGATCCGGAGGACGGACCCGGGTAGCCCAGTGCCAGAGAGGGCACCGAGTGGGGAGAGCGCCAGAGGGCCTTCCCCAGGTAGTTAGGTTAGGGTAAGGAGCAGGTAAGCTCGGAGGCAACTGCAGTGGTGGAGGTGTGCAGGTGGGTAGACCCGCTGGGAGAGGTACACGCCACAGCCCAGAAATTGTGCGAGAGCACCGGGAGATGAATCGGGGGAGTGAGACCCCAAATTGAAAAGCACCACAATTTGGTCAATGGGAATTGGTTTTTAGAACCCATAGTGTAAGAGGGCCAATGGTTTGGCAGGAGAAAGACCCCGGGTAATGTAAAGTTGTTAAAGTCATTTAGGAAATAGTTAGGATTGATGAACCTGTCGCACCATACGCAGCCACTTACCTGTGGTGATGATGACTCCACACCTGTGTTTTCTTTGTTTTGTGTTGCAGGAAGTAAGGATTGCTGTTGGATTTGTGAGACGCATCACGACGTGGATGAGACATTGGGGTGATTCCATCTCTCCCTCCCTAGGAGGGACTGATGATGAATTGGTAATGGCAAATTTTGATGTTCAGTTGGAGATGGCAAATTTTGATGAGAGTTGAAAATGGCAAATTTGATTGGTTAGGAGGGAGAGAAGACGAATTTGGTTTATGGGAGGAACGGGGAAGACAGTAGGGACGTTTGTTGATTTGTAAAGTAGATGTTTATGGGTAGTGTTGTGTTTTGTGGATACAGTAAGGGGTAAGGGAGGGGCCATGTAGGTTACCTGGTGGGGGGGGGGGGGGCATACGATAGGAACGTACCTGTCTCACCTGGTTCCCATGTGCCCCCAGAGTGCATTACCTTACATTGCGTGCACTTTTGCGCCCTTACCACCTTACTCACTTGTCTTTTCTTTTGTCTCCCACCTCCGAGGATCTGGCTTTGGGGCAGAGAGAGAGGAGAGAGAGGTGCTGGCTCCGCAGTTGTGGGCCTGCACTTTCGCTGCTTGCTGCCTGGATCGATACACCATATGGACCGCAATTTTTGTGGCCGCCCACCATGGACCGCAGTTCTTTTGCGGGCAAGCACCACCCGTGGATGGACCTATGGGTCAACGTGGCACCTATGCCATACAGGTGAACCACTTATAGTTGGCCCCCTGACGGCCACAATAAAGAAATGGACGCGGTTGGCGCCTTTCTTTATTTTTGAAAGAAGTAAGAAGGCCAAGTGCACCACACGAAGGCAAGACCAGCGGCAGAACATCGGCCGGCTGCGACACCACACCATGATTATTAAACATTTTATTGGTGCACCGGATGGTGCTGACTGTGTGATGGGGTGGTGCTTTTGGTGCTTGGAAGGGGTGCTCTGCACATTATTAAAGGCCGTAAGGCCACAGAGCACTCGTGGGTTGGTGTATCGATGCTGGCATGCGTGCTCTCTCCATGCATAACATCTGCATGTGTTCCTCCAAAAACAGGTCCTGGATCGTAGTGTAAATATCAGCGTAGTCTTGTAAATAATGCTCCCTACCGGCTGTATGTTTAGTTTGCGAATTCTTTCCGCGATTCGGTTATCCTGTGGGTGTGTTTCTGTGAGGAGAAGGGTGCAACGTCGCAGGGGGACATATTTACTCATTTGTGAACATCTGTAAAACTGTCGCACTCAGGGTAGAGTTAATAGTAGAGGGAACTACATCTGAGTGCCACACTAAAATAGGTAAAAATTTATCGGGTCGAGCCGCCCCGAGGGTAGAGAAGGGTGCAATGTTGCGGATATGGGACTTGGCCTCCATATCCGCTTGTAAATATTCCCCTATTTCCCCAATACTCCCCAACTATCCCCAATCCCCCATTAGCTAGTCCCATTGTCTGTAAACAACACTCTGTAGAACCGACCTTCCCCTTCTTCCCCCATTAAATGTCGTGCCCAGGTCCACCGCATCTCACGTAGACAACTTTCGGACCTCTTGCTAGTTATTCTTAGTCTATGTCAGTTAAGGACTCGTTTCCATTAATTCTGACTCTTCGTTGCACCAGAATGTGATTGTATGGCACCAGTAGTGAGTTTAGGACCTCCCCATACCTCCTCCCATCTTCCCCATGAAACAACAACTACAACAACGGCGTGCGGGGAGTGTGCGTCCTCACACCGGCTTGGTTAGCCGCCAGTGACCATGCGCTCCGACGGGGTTACCACGAAGGGGCTCACTGTCAGCTCCTCGTCAAGGGCGGAGCCCGGTAACCCCCCGCACCCAATAAGAAGGGCGGACCGATTCCATCTGGGGCGGAGCTAACGAGCCGAGGGCGTGTCACTCCCCGCCGGATATACGCAGCCTACCGGACGTGACGTGAGATGCGCCCCGAGCTTGGAGAAAGAACGTCCCCTTCCGAGCGCTGAGAGACCTCCCTGCATCTTTGTGACCGTGTGGATCCTGTCCCTGAGCCAAGAGTGCACCTTGTGCTGTCCACCGACTACCTGCCTTTCCTTGCCATCAACCCCCGTGTGAGTCAGTCTTGTCCCGTTTATCTGTCGTCTGTCGGGGCTAAGATAAGACCGTGTTTAAGTGCCCACCTTTCTATGCTGTCTCTCTTGTCTTTGTAATCTAACCTTCCGCAATATTATTACCTCCTCCGGAGGTCTTGAGAACCGTACCCCTGGTGTCGTGTCATTTAATCCAGCCGTTGTGTCCTTTCCTTCATTGATTCAGCATAGCGCGACTTAGTCAACGTTCGAGTGTAATCGGGTAACTTGTGCGAACACGGCGGCCATTCCGCTCGGCCCAGCATAACATCTTAATAAGTCGTGTCCGTAACAATATTCTAAATATATATATCTGTGCAGTGTCTGTCTCGTGTTGTCTTGTCTTGTGTTGTCACTGAAATACTCCCTCAAACTTTTGTGAAATCGCACTATTCCAACCTGACCCACGGCGGGAGTATGCGCTCTACTGAGTGGCGTTGTAGTTTATCGATGTTTTTTGTGAATTTTTATTTCCGAGTTGCATCATTATCCAAAATTTCAACTTTCTATCCCACCTATAAAGTAGTGTGTGTGTGCACACGTGTGTGTGTGAGATATGTTGTTTTTGTGGTTCAATAACCTTTCCTTCCACAGAAGAGCCGAGCTGTGCATTTGGTTCTGCCAAATATTACGCATTATGTGATTTTGGAGGCATCCTCAGCTGCGGTTCCACGCACACCGCCATTGTACCACTTGATCTCTTCAAATGCAGAATCCAGGTGTCTATGCATGGAGTGGCCACTCTGGTTTTTTTTTGGTTTCTTTTTGTGTGTGTGTGTGTGTATGTCATGGGTTGCGTTTTGGTTTTTTATTATATGGCTTCTGCTTCTCACTGGTTGGAAAGCTAACATTGACAGCTTTCTCTCTGCTTGTTGATTTGTATCATAACTTTCTCTTGTTTTTTTGTGATTTGCTAAGATGCGTTTCGGGTGATTTGCTGCTATGAAATCTCGCTTGTTGCTGTGCTTTGAATATCTCAAAAATATTGGATTTTGTTGAACAATTGTCATTTGCACACATGTTGCCATTCACTCCTGCACGAAAATTCTTCGAGTGTTTGATGCTAACATTTGGGAGGGGTCGCATCCATATATAGCTCTATTGTAGTCTGATTCATGTGATAGTGTAGGTTATGTTTACTTTTGTATAACTACAGGTAAGTCATTGTGGAAAGGGTCAGTTTTGATATAGTATAGACTATAGAGTAAGATTGTATCGTGTAAAACCTCAACCTTGAGGCTGGGTGGGGCACCTGGAGATTCTGTAATGGCTCTATAAAAGCCCAGGTGCCACGAGTAGGCTTGGCCATCCCTTAGCAACATCGGAAAGGAGCCAAGGGATGAGCGGCCTTGTGTGCTGTGGCCAGGCCCTGGACAGGGGTGGGGGAGTGGTGCGATGGATGCTGGAGAAAAGTGCCAACGCCATCCGGTGGAGTGACCAATGGGGACCAGCTGTGGGCAGTCCCAACGCTAGTTCACCTCGGGAAAGACTGCGCACAACTACACCACACTCAACTCGTGTTCATTGTGTTCCGAACCGAGTCTGCATGTGTAAGAGTAGCTGTGGAAACTGTTGCCGATTGGGTTTTCTGAACTTGTTGCGTGTGTAAAGCCTTCAATTGGCATCTTGGGAGTTGATCTCGGCAGCCTGAAGTCACCCGTTTGGGAAAGGGTCCGTTACAATATTATATTGCACAAGAACATTAGGGAAATCAAATAGAAATGTAAAGTTAAAGTATTTTTCACATTTTTGTTCTTGTCATGCTGGCTTCTGAATATCTGAACACTGGAAGAAGCATTTCTGAATTGTGCATGGCTCCGCATCATTCCAGGCCTTGGGAAACCAGTACAGTGTACAGCAGGTTGACTTTCTTCATTTCCTCACTCGCCATGGCACCAACCCTGTTTCACAACTACCATTTGTGGGACTTCAGCTTCAGGGACTGGAGAATCCCCTGATCAATGTCTGTGCTCTGGTGTCACATGACAAGAACAAGCTCTGATCTTCAGTTGCAATTCTGGGTGTGATGGAGTATTGTTCAAGAATGGAACCATTTTTCGTGCCTGTTTTCCAATTTGTCCACATTGAGAAGACATTGGCTTCCAAAGTTTCAAATGTAGGATGAAAACTGTGCTGCCTGTCTTTCATTGTTGCAGAACACGTACCGGAGTACTGTACTTGAGTTTTTCTTGGGATCATAGGTCAGCGTGCCCTTGGAGTCATCAAGGCCCCCGCTCTTATTACATCCCTGCACACTTGAGCACAAGGTGGGCTGAAGCAATATATAAGCAAGACTAACAGCTAGCCTTGGTTTGTTTCTGTGATTGAAGAACTACTTGATTTCAATTTCAATTTGTATTTTGAACACCAGAACATGAATCGGAAGGTGCAACTGCAGTTTAGCAGTAGTTGGGCTCTGAATTTGGCAAATTATACGGAATCTCGTCCCAAGTGTGCATGTGCAGAGTGGTAAGCTAATCTTTTCTTTCTGCCTGGCAGTCAAACAAAATTGAAAATCATTCCAAACAGGAAACTTTCTGTTGATAGGGACGTCAGAGGACACAAACAGCAGGCACAATTAACTAATTTAGTGTTGAATAAGGTGGCGTGACAGACACATCAATGGTGGTAAACTTAGAAAAAATAATTATACAACCTTGCACTTTTAATTTCAATTGAATTAAATACGACAACAAAAATGGGCTTGTTGGCACTTCCAAAAACCTCCAATTTCACAGTGCTTTGACAAAATATTACGCCATCTCACCAAGTCGAATCTGCCGCTGCGGTGAGGAATATCGATGTTCGGACAAAATTGCAGCTCGTCGGAAATGTTGACTGTGGTTGGAAACACAAAGCAAGAGTTTAATTTTAAAAAATAAAGACCCTTCCCATGTCCTTTCTCGTGAGATTGCATGGGGTAAGGTGTTCTATGAACTCTCGAGTTGACTCGGAGGTTATTGAATAGAATATGAATGAATGAATGATCGTTTTAAGGCCATTTCCCCCGCTAGAGCGGGGGTTAGCCTTGCGGGCCCCATGACAATCATGGTTCCCTGTTTGAGGCAATGTTTTTATGGCCGGATGCCCTTCCTGACGCCGTTGGAAAATTGTAAATATTGAATAGACTTGGAGGTTATTATTTATTATTATTATTATTAATTTTTTTTTTTTTATTATCAGTATTAATTTATTTACAACTTTTTTTTTTTTTTTTAAACAAGTCATGAACTTGTAATTACCCAAAGATTGGTTTTGACTATTTTATACAAGTAATGTTAAGATGGTGATGGATATTTCTGTATATTCTTATTATTATTATTTTTATCAGTATTAATTTATTTACAATTTTTTTTTTTTTAAACAAGTCATGAACTTGTAATTACCCAAAGATTGGTTTTGACTATTTTATACAAGTAATGTTAAGATGGTGACGGATATTTCTGCAGGCGGTGACCGCATAAGCTATGATTGTATATATGAAGCAGAAGTGACTGACCAAAAGCAGTCACTATGAACATGTTGGTAACACAGGTTTGACTCGTTTGTGTTTTCACCATGACAGTATTGTTATTTTTCTCCCCCCTCAACTTTTTTCCCAACTCCCTTTTGGGGTTGCGCATGGAATGTGACTTCAAATGGTTTAATGCATGAAATGCCGACAAAAGCAGATAAATCTGATTTCTTCCTTGCCTCTATTCTTCAAACAAGAATAGAAAACAAGAAAAGCCTGGTGTTGGCTTAGCGGTTAGGGTGCCGTCTTGGGATCCTAGGATCCTGGGCTCGAATCCCGGTTGATCGCTGAATTAACGCCAGAGGGGGATGACTCAGCCTGTCATCCTTCCGAGGTCGGCAAATTGAGTACCAGGTCACTGGTAATTCCCTGTGCGTTGCAAAAGGCGACTAACAGGGTTGGCGGCAGGTAGGGCATCCGGCCATAAAACATTGCTTCAAAAAGGGGACCATGGTGCCCGAAAAAGGCCAACCCCTGCTCTGCAGGGAAAAATGTCCTCAAAAGGTGGTTCTTCTTCTTCATCTCTATTCTTCAAACAATAAAATAATTAAATTGGAAGATTCATTACCTTCGTCAGAGTAGAGATTATTTATTATCTATTTTATTTTATTTTATATATGCAAGATCGAGGCTCGTGTAAGACCTTGCACATTAAAGGCCGAAAAAAAAATATTGCTGGTTTCTGGTCAGACCAAAGTTCCAGAATTGATGCGGCGATGCGGTTTTTTTTTTGGTTTTTTTTTGAAAAGCATGGATTGCACATATAAAGGTGTTGTTTTTTGTGTCCTCATGCCTTGTGGTCCTCCTCATCTGCCGTGGCGCTGTCCAGAGAGAAATTAAAGACAGCCAATGGGACTTGTAGGCCTTTTTGTAAATAATGAACACAAGCTGAAGTTATTTAAAAATGTATTTATTCTGAAAATCATTAAGTTCTTCAAGCATATTATAGACTGCCATTTCGTTCTCGAGATCGCCTCGCCGCACCGTCAAACATTCCAATGCGTCGATCGCGTCAACACTGCGCATGCGCAAGTGGTCCAACAGGCCGATGGTCTCACACGGTCTCTTCTCCCAGTCCACCAGATTATCACAGACACTTATAACTTCATGACAAACGACACAGGATCCAAGCCTAACTAACGAGACCACCTGCAGCTCTTTAGGCCTTCTGGTTGCTTCACACGAACCCGACAAAGAACGTCTTCGTTTCAATAAATGACAATATCCAGCCGATTGGATTCATGACGGCACGGCACACAAAACTACTCATATCTTTGGAACGGCTGGTTGGATTTGGACAAACCATGCGCGAACTTCGGGAAGAACCGTGTGCGAAAGTCGATACCAATGGCGACCCTCACAGACCCGTATTTCCTGAGATAGCGCGCCGGCCCGGCAACAACAGGCGCGCGCTGTTGTCGGTACAGTTGGAAAAAAAATAAATTGTTGGTGTGCAGGGTAAAAATCGATGCGCGCGCTGACCTAAGACAGGAAATATATTTTTCTCGGCCAAACACACATTAGCACGTAAAACACAAAAAAACACAAACGGACACATAAAACATAATAAAGGGAGGGGGAGACGAGATGGGGGGAGAGAGGGAAGCACAAAAGCACAACAGGAGAGAACCGGGACATTGGGAGATCTGTGGAAGGGAGAGTGCTGGAGGAGGGGGGGAGGGAAGGGGTACACAGGATAAAACAAATTGACACTACTAGGAATGAAGTCAGATTGAAAGAGGTGGATTTGGGGTGTATTAACGGGGATCGAAAATATCAAGGTTTTGCATGGGGGAAGATAGATGGTAGTGAACAGCCGTTTTAAAGACCTGGAGGGAGGAGTGGGATTGAAGAGAGTGAGGGAGTTTGTTCCAGAGGTGGGAGAAACGAGGAATGAAGGAGTGAAGGTGAGCAGAGAGTCTTGATTTTGGTAGTTTCACCGGAAGAGGGTTAATGGCAGATCTTGTGTGTCCTGAAGGAATATTTGGGGGACAGAGCACAGACAGAGCTGGGGGAGCTGGGCCAAGGAGTGGTCTGTAGAAGACAGAAAGACAACCAACCTGACTGTGGTGAGAGAGAAAGGCCCTCAGAATCTGCTTCATCGCGGGAGATACCAATGATTCTGAAAGCTTTGGTTTCTGCAGCGTGAAGCCGAAATAGGTGTAAGACAGGAGCACCAGAGCGCAGTATTCTATCAAGCTCAGAGGAGCTCAGAGATGCCAAGGAAGGACTTTGCACAACGGAGGATGCCCAATCAGCAACTGGCTTTGGAGGCCAGCTTGGAAATGTGGTTTTACCAGGAAAGATCATGGCTGATAGTGAGGCCCAGTGACTTGAGTGACAGAACAGAACATGTTCCACTTGTTTGACCAGTTTATTTTGTCCAGGTCTGCAGAGTGAAGAGGCTGCTGCCTGCCGATCTGAGGGTTGAGGTATGGAGCGGCAGAGAGTGGAGTCATCAGCAAAGCGATCGAGAGGATTTTCCAGAGAGGTGCAAAGATCATTGAATACCAAAAAAAGCACAGGACCCAGAATGCTGCCTTGAGGAACTCCAGCCTGAACAGGAAGGGGAAATGAGCGAATTCCATTCAGGGCCACATGTTGACTGTGACCGGAGAGGAAGTCCGCAAGCCATGCGTGGAGATTTCCAGGGATTCCATAGGAGGAGAGTTTGGTGAGGAGGGCGGGGTGGCAGACAGTATCGATGGCACGATATATGTCAAGGGAAACAGCTCTGATTTCCTGTTTGGTGTTGAGGGCCCCCATCCATTGTTGAGACAGCAGAAGCAGCATGTCCAGAGGAGAGTGACGTGGTCTGAATCCAAATTGATGATCAGAGATCAAGCCATTGCAGAAGAGGAAGTGTTTAATATCAGAAGCAATGATGGATTCCATGACCTTGCTGATGATTGGGAGCAGGCTGATTGGTCTGTGGTTGCAAGGATCTGTTTTGCACCTTTTTGTGTAAAGAGGTAATGTTGGTTGATTTCCAAGCAGATGGCAGATTACCTTGAGCAAGAGAGAGGGTGAGATAGAGCGGCAGAGAAGGATTTTAGGACCCGTGGGCTGATGCCGTCTGGTCGAGGTTTGACAGAAACTTCTCCACCTTGTCAGGAGAGAAGGACACAGAGTCCAGGAGCAGATGCCTGTGACTGGGTAAGGTGGGTACAGAGAGTGACGGGGTTGGGACATAAGATATTGAGGCAAACACCGAGTTGAGGCATTCAGCTTTTTCACGTGCGGATTCAGCTGTGTGGCCGATTGAGGTAAGGACGGGGCTTGAAGGGGAACAAACACCAGAAACGGATTTGACCAGATGCCACCAGGATTTGGAGAAGGGGTGGTTTGAGAGTTCAGTCTTGAGAGTAGAGATATTGTTTACTGGCTCTCCTGAGGGTAGACACACACTCATTTCGGGTTTTGTGAAAGTAAATGAGATTGCCTTCCGTTGGATATGCGTTCCAGGAGGCAAAGGTAGGTTGGTTCAGGGCAACTGCCTCACCACAAGATTCTGTGTACCATGGATGGGAGGAAGGGTATGACAACTGAAGATGAGATGGGATAAATCTGTGCATGAGAGAGAGGGTAATTTACTTTGGAAGAATTCCCAGGCTGAGTTTATGTTGGAGGCAGTAGAGATGGGAGACCAGTCCAGTTGTTTGACATGTTTGATATGGCTGCTTGAAGACCGTGTCAATCGCCTTGCGTGAAGTGCCAGACTCGTCAGCGCCAGAGAGATATCCACTTTAACAAGCAAATTATCAGAAGAACCGATTGGAGCAGAAGAAGAGCAGCAGACATTTGCAGGGAAGTTAGTCATAACCAAGTCTCAACGAGAAGATACTCCGTTGACTGAGATCCGGGTCGGGAAATTGACAGATTGTGTCAATCCCAATGAGTCGCAGAAGTCCTTTGCTGAGGTGCCATGGCTGGTGTGAGAGGTACCCACGCCCAGCCAGCTGGCATGATGACGGTTGAAGTCACCACATATGAGGAATGGAGAGTAGGGTGCATCAAACGCCCTTAGGTTCTTGGATTTTAATGTCTATTCTCTCAAATGTTACACTTGTTGGTAGAAGTATGTATGCAAAAAATAAATGAAATCAGAGGTGGTCCTGGGTGGCCACCGGCCACTTTTATATATTTAGGGCCATTTTCGGGGCCGCACTATGTAAAAATGTTTGATTTTGTTATTTTACACCCAAACCTAGTCATGTTTGGTATCAAATTGAAGGTCTTGATGAGAGGAATACAAATATAACAATTTTATGCAAAAAACGATGGTTTGATAATTAGTTTGTATTTTTAGAGAACGTCATGACGTTCTCTAGATAATTAGAGAACGTCATGAATCATCCAGTGTACAAGAGATGACAATTAGTTCTGTATGCTCTGATGATAGTGACTCTGCAGATAGCTTGGAAGAAACTGAAGAAGAGGCGATTCCAGAGTTTCAAAGGAAGCGTAGTCACCACAGATCAACATATGCAGGTACATCTGCCTTTATTCCTCATGATATTCTGAAAAGACATTCAGTTGTGTCTGTTGCTACTCGACTAAACATAACTCCTGTTCAACAGGTTGCGCTCACCAAAGCTGTAATTCAAGAGGCAGGAGGTGATCCACGTCGTGTGGCCAAGTCGTACTCAACTGCTGATAAGGCTCGACGATCAATAACAAGTGCTATCGCCAAAGATATTCAAGAAAATTGGATCGCCCCAACAGCTGCAACACTTCACTGGGATGGCAAGCAGATACCAACGCTCACAAACAAGAATGTCAAGGAAGAAAGATTGCCAGTGTTGGTTGGGAATGCCACTGATGTAAAGCTACTGGGGGTGGCTAGATATCCTCCTGGAAGTGATAGGTCATCAGGTGACATCATTGCCGAGCACACTTACACGTATCTACATTCATGGAAGTGCAAACAATCAGTTGTCAACTTATGTTTTGACACAACAGCATCAAACACTGGACACGTTACAGCTGCCTGTGTTACCATTCAATCAAAACTGGACCGTGCTCTTCTGTGGTGTGCATGTCGCCATCATGTTGGAGAGGTAATCCTGGATCATGTGTTTGACGTTCTCAAAATTGAGGCATCAAAGTCTCCAGAAGTATCTTTGTTCCAAAAATTCCAGAAGAATTGGGAACGCATATCGCATGCAAAGAATGAAAGTTTAACCAAAATTGACATTTCCATGTACAATGACTATGCACAACAGCTGCTTTTATCCTGCAAAAACAAGGTTTTAAGCACAATCCGCACAAGCGCTTCATACTGTAGGGAAGACTACAAGGAAATGGCACAACTCTGCCAGGTAGTCCTCGATGATGATGTCACAAAACAAGGAACACTCCACAGACCAGGGGCCATGCATAAAGCAAGGTGGATGTCAAAGATTCTTTATTCCATCAAAATATGCCTACTTGAAGAGCAAATTTCTCTACTACCTCGAGGAACTGTAACAACACAACATCAACAGAAAAAACTGAAGGAGTTTGTTGTTTTTGTTGTTTATATTTATTGTGATTGGTGGCTCATATGTCAGTCTGCTTCAAATGCCCCATGGTTTGATTTGTGCTTTTACAAGACTCTGCTCAACTATAAAGCTGTCAACTCAACCATTTCAGTCAGCGCTGTGAAAGCCTTTGATAGACATTTGTGGTATTTAACCCCAGAACTGGTTGTTTTGGCACTGTTCAGCAATGCAATTCCTCAAAAGGATCGTCGTGCCCTTGCAGATGTGTTACTGGCCATACAACCAGATGAAATGCCAAGCACTCCAAAACACCGCTACGGTTCTGGATATGGCAAACCGTCATTTCCAAAAATTACAGAAGCGACAACCCTGGCTGATCTTGTGAACGAGGACTCGTGGTTTACAGTAAACCTTCTTCACCTAGATATGACCTTCCTAACAGAGGATGTTGACACTTGGCAGAACAATGAGCACTTCAAGGCAGCCAAGTCCATTGTGGATGGGCTTAATGTTGTGAATGACCCTGCGGAGAGAGCAGTAAAGCTCGCAACTGATTTTGTCTCAACTGCAAGAAGAGAAGACCACTTCCAAAATCTTCTTCAAGTGGTTGAATGTGACCGCAAAGCGAGGCCAAATTTGCGGAAACGAGCAAAGTTGGAGTAGTGACATTGGCGTTGTGCTTAATACATTTTCAAACTTTTAATCAATGAAAGTACAATACTACAACACTGTACTACAACTTTGTAATATGAAGAACGATTTTGGTTAATTTTACATTGACATGTAAGGTTGTTTTAACTGTTTGATATTAGGCATTTAGTAAAAGTAGGACTTTACTTTTGTATATAGGTATAATGGTTAATTTTACATTATCTTGTAGTTAATTTTACATTATCTTGTAAAGTAGTTTAGCTGTGGCCCTAAATGGCCCTAAATATATAAAAGTGGCCGGTGGCCACCCAGGACCACCTCTGATTTCATCTATTTTTTGCATACATACTTCTACCAACAAGTGTAACATTTGAGGGAATAGACATTAAAATACAACAACTTTTTGAAAATCATGGGGCGTTTGATGCACCCTAATGGAGAGTTGGGATGAGTGGATGGAAGTTGGTCCATGTTGTCAGACAGCGAGATGTAAATGGGGTCATCACTGTTTGGTGCCAGGTACAACACATATATGAACAAAAGGTGGGAGCGGAGTAGTGTATTTGTCGTTGTCCACGCAGAACACAAGTGCGTCTATTGGTGACGTACCATTGGAGCATGGGCACGTCTGTTAGTTACGTACCATTGGATCATAGGCATGTCTGTTGGTTACGTACAATTGGGGCATGGGCAAGTCTTTTGGTTACGTACCATTGGGGCGTGGGCACGTCTGTTGGTTACGTACGATTGGGGCATGGGCACGTGTGTTGGTTACTTACCATTGGGGCGTGGGCACGTCTGTTGGTTACGTACCATTGGAGCGTGGGCACGTCTGTTGGTTACGTACCATTGGAGCATGGGCACATCTGTTGGTTACGTACCATTGGAGCGTGGGCACGTCTGTTGGTTACGTACCATTGGAGCGTGGACACGTCTGTTGGTTACATACCATTGGAGCGTGGGCACGTCTGTTGGTTACGTACCATTGGAGCGTGGGCACGTCTGTTGGTTACGTTCCATTGGAGCGTGGGCACGTCTGTTGTCGACGTACCATTGGAGCGTGGGCACGTCTGTTGTCTACGTACCATTGGAGCGTGGGCACATCTGTTGGTTACTTACCATTGGAGCATGGGCACGTCTGTTGGTTACGTACCATTGGAGCGTGGGCACATCTGTTGGCTACGTACCATTGGAGCGTGGGAACATGTGTTGGTTACGTACCATTGGAGCGTGGGCACGTCTATTGGCTACGTACCATTGGAGCGTGGGCACATGTGTTGGTTACTTACCATTGGGGCGTGGGCACGTCTGTTGGTTACTTACCATTGGAGCGTGGGCACGTCTGCTGGTTACGTACCATTGGAGCGTGGGCACATCTGTTGGTTACGCACTATTGGAGCATGGGCACATCTGTTGGTTACGTACCATTGGAGCGTGGGCACATCTGTTGGTTACGTACCATTGGAGCGTGGGCACGTCTGTTGGTTACGTACCATTGGAGCGTGGGCACGTCTGTTGGTTACTTACTATTGGAGAGTGGGCACATCTGTTGGTTACTTACCATTGGAGCGTGGGCACATCTGTTGGTTCCGTACTATTGGGGCATGGGCACGTCTGTTGGTTCCGTACTATTGGGGCATGGGCACATCTGTTGGTTACGTACTATTGGAGCGTGGGCACGTCTGTTGGTTCCGTACTATTGGGGCGTGGGCACGTCTGTTGGTTCCGTACTATTGGGGCGTGGGCACATCTGTTGGTTACTTACCATTGGAGCGTGGGCACGTCTTTTGGTTACGTACTATTGGGGCATAGGCACGTCTGTTGGTTACATACTATTGGGATGTGGGCACGTCTGTTGGTTACTTACTATTGGAGAGTGGGCACATCTGTTGGTGACTTACCATTGGAGCGTGGGCACATCTGTTGGTTACGTACCATTGGAGCGTGGGCACATCTGTTGGTTACTTACTATTGGAGAGTGGACACATCTGTTGGTGACGTACCATTGGAGCGTGGGCACATCTGTTGGTTACGTACCATTGGGGCATGGGCACGTCTGTTGGTTACGTACTATTGGGGCGTGGGCACGTCTGTTGGTTACGTACCATTGGGGCGTGGGCACGTCTGTTGGTTACTTACTATTGGAGCGTGGGCACATCTGTTGGTTCCGTACTATTGGAGCGTGGGCACATCTGTTGGTTACTTACTATTGGAGCATGGGCATAGCTGTTGGTTACTTACCATTGGAGAGTGGGCACATCTGTTGGTTACTTACTATTGGAGCATGGGCATAGCTGTTGGTTACTTACCATTGGAGCGTGGGCACGTCTGCTGGTTACGTACCATTGGAGCGTGGGCACATCTGTTGGTTACGCACTATTGGAGCATGGGCACATCTGTTGGTTACGTACCATTGGAGCGTGGGCACATCTGTTGGTTACGTACCATTGGAGCGTGGGCACGTCTGTTGGTTACGTACCATTGGGGCATGGGCACGTCTGTTGGTTACGTACTATTGGGGCGTGGGCACGTCTGTTGGTTACGTACCATTGGGGCGTGGGCACGTCTGTTGGTTACTTACTATTGGAGCGTGGGCACATCTGTTGGTTACTTACGATTGGAGCATGGGCATAGCTGTTGGTTACTTACCATTGGAGAGTGGGCACATCTGTTGGTTACTTACTATTGGAGCATGGGCATAGCTGTTGGTTACTTACCATTGGAGCGTGGGCACGTCTGCTGGTTACGTACCATTGGAGCGTGGGCACATCTGTTGGTTACGTACCATTGGGGCGTGGGCACGTCTGTTGGTTCCGTACTATTGGAGCGTGGGCACATCTGTTGGTTACTTACTATTGGAGCATGGGCATAGCTGTTGGTTACTTACCATTGGAGAGTGGGCACATCTGTTGGTTACTTACTATTGGAGCATGGGCATAGCTGTTGGTTACTTACCATTGGAGCGTGGGCACGTCTGCTGGTTACGTACCATTGGAGCGTGGGCACATCTGTTGGTTACGCACTATTGGAGCATGGGCACATCTGTTGGTTACGTACCATTGGAGCGTGGGCACATCTGTTGGTTACGTACCATTGGAGCGTGGGCACGTCTGTTGGTTACGTACCATTGGAGCGTGGGCACGTCTGTTGGTTACTTACTATTGGAGAGTGGGCACATCTGTTGGTTACTTACCATTGGAGCGTGGGCACATCTGTTGGTTCCGTACTATTGGGGCATGGGCACGTCTGTTGGTTCCGTACTATTGGGGCATGGGCACATCTGTTGGTTACGTACTATTGGAGCGTGGGCACGTCTGTTGGTTCCGTACTATTGGGGCGTGGGCACGTCTGTTGGTTCCGTACTATTGGGGCGTGGGCACATCTGTTGGTTACTTACCATTGGAGCGTGGGCACGTCTTTTGGTTACGTACTATTGGGGCATAGGCACGTCTGTTGGTTACATACTATTGGGGTGTGGGCACGTCTGTTGGTTACTTACTATTGGAGAGTGGGCACATCTGTTGGTGACTTACCATTGGAGCGTGGGCACATCTGTTGGTTACGTACCATTGGAGCGTGGGCACATCTGTTGGTTACTTACTATTGGAGAGTGGACACATCTGTTGGTGACGTACCATTGGAGCGTGGGCACATCTGTTGGTTACGTACCATTGGGGCATGGGCACGTCTGTTGGTTACGTACTATTGGGGCGTGGGCACGTCTGTTGGTTACGTACCATTGGGGCGTGGGCACGTCTGTTGGTTACTTACTATTGGAGCGTGGGCACATCTGTTGGTTCCGTACTATTGGAGCGTGGGCACATCTGTTGGTTACTTACTATTGGAGCATGGGCATAGCTGTTGGTTACTTACCATTGGAGAGTGGGCACATCTGTTGGTTACGTACCAAGTCCTTACATCATGGAGTATGAAATTCTTCAGAGGGAACAATAAGCCGATGTCACATCTCGCATCAACTGGTGAATGCTAAATGTCGCTTGCTCCCTTTCAAAAAGTAGGCCATTGCATGCTGATTCTCTGGCCAAATGTAATGGTGACCTGATTTCTGGTGCTGCTTCAGTGACATCGTTTCACCTCACTAATGATTTAAGCAGTGGGTTGAATTTGTCATGGAACCCCAGTTAAATGTGCATTCGATACATGTGTGGTACTTGTGTAATTGGTTTCAATAATGATGCAAAACGTTTTTTTCTTTCTTTTTACTCGACTTTTAACTCGTCCAAGTAATTGAAACTTCTGGAAAATGGAAAATTATGCAAATATGATTTGCTGTTCCTCCGGTCGGAATTGTTTGTTCCGCCGTTCTCCAAGAGAATGTTACCAATTTTAACCTCACCAAGTGTGTGCAATGATGTTATGTGGGCGGAGGCCTATCGGTCGATATTGCGACGTGGAAGAGTGCCGTGCTTGTTCCTTCCGTAACTTATTTTGCTTTATGGTGCAATTGCGTAAAGTGTCGGTGGGCTGAAAACGTACAGGTGTATTTGCTCTCCTGGAGCAGTTTTTTTTTTTCAACATTCGATATGTGGTCTGTTCATCTAATTGAAAACTTTAACTTGGACACAAATTGCCAAACCAGGTTCAGTGTTCCTTTGATAGGAAAGATTAACCCTTGTTCAAACTGTTTCTGATTGTATTAAGAAGCATTGTGGGCTGCCACATCTGTACTGGTTCATCTTCAAGGTTCGTAATATTTGTGGTCAGAGCAGTCCCATGAGACAACATAGCCTTGCCTCCCAGGATGGTAAAGGTATGTGTGTATATATATATTATTCCCGGTTTCCTCCCTCACTGATATCTTTGCTGCAATTTTTTTATTTAAGCTTGCTGTGATTGATGCTCACTGCATGTTTTTCAATCCCCTTTCCCCTGTGTGCATTTGTTTCATGTGTTTTAACAGAGGAAACGAGCTGTGAATTTGGCTCTCCCAAGTACTATGCGACATGTGGTTTGGGGGTATTCTAAGCTGTGGCATCACGCACACAGCCATTGTACCACTTGATCTAGTCAAATGTCGCATCCAGGTGTGTGGAGGGTCTTGTCATTTTTGTGTCCAAAATATGGTATTTATTATACCTGTCCAGTTGGATGTTCAACTGGGCGTCCCTTCCACAGACATTAGTTGGTGGACGTTAAAGATCTCGTGGTGTCCTTCGCAGAGTAGGCCAGTTATCACCGGCACTCAACAAATTACAAATTCCTGCCCGAACCTACAGAGGACAATGTATCGGTGGCACACCTGCAAAGCAAGAAGTATACGAAGGATCAATTAAACGGAATAAGTAATGTGCTGGACTCTGGGCACAATGGATTTGTTTGTACCTGGTGATTGAAATAAAAAGTCCAACGTGCTTTTTGCACTTGTTTGCGAATAAAAGGTTCCTGTTTTCAAAAATGACATCGCTAAATCGAATCGCAACCAATTAGGCCTACCTATCTTTTGAAGAACACTTGCTTTTAAATAAAGTTGTCTTGGGATAATTTAAGACTCATAATTTATTTATTTATCTTTTTTTTGTATACAAGATCGAGGCTCGTGTAAGAGCTGACATTAATCACAAAAAGACAAACTGACCCATAAAACATGTGATAAAGGGGGCGGGAGACAAGATGGGGAGAGGGAGGGAAGCACACAAGTACAACATTTGCGAGCAGGGACATCGGAGATCTGTGGGAGGCAGTGGGCTTGGGGTGAGGGGGCATGGGAATTGGGCGTGGGGGGGAAGAGGTATAAAACACATGGACACTGCTAGGACTTCCAGGAAAGAAGTCGGTATTTCAGAAAAATGTATCTGTGGTGAATGAATGGGGGTAGAAAAGATCAAGGTTTTGGATGGGGGAAGATAAGAGGTGAGAGATAAGTGATAGAACACAGAAGATGAGAGACAATGGGCTCCCACTTCGAGTCTTTTAAAAATAAAAACCCATAATACCCAAATTTGTGGACTTGTCTAACATTTTCCCATTTTCTTCTGATGAGTTCGAAATTGTTGAACTGGATGATGTGATATTCTCGTGGATTTTTCAGAATTTTCAAGCACAGTAATTTTTGATCCTTATAAGTCGCTAAGTTGCGATAAGTCGCTGTTTGTGTTCGCACATTTCAATGCTTGTCCACAG
The DNA here is from genome assembly GCF_964187855.1 of Myxine glutinosa. Classification (NCBI taxonomy): domain Eukaryota; kingdom Metazoa; phylum Chordata; class Myxini; order Myxiniformes; family Myxinidae; genus Myxine; species Myxine glutinosa. Next base: position 140,333 of record NW_027616505.1, on the reverse strand, counting down.
CCTGTCTTTACATTTTCTCCTGTCCAAAAGACAAGTGGATTAGTCCCAGATGAAGGGCACGCATCAATAAAGAATACACATTAATATTCAAATGGAGTGAAAGGGAACAATGTCTGTTTGCACATCGCAGTTTTTATTTGGTCAGAGAAGACTTTGTTTCCGCTTACATCTCTTGGGCTGAGGTGTCTGCGTCCAAACACCAAAGTGATCATTCTGGATTACTCCATGCTGCCGTAGATTGTTCTTTTTATCGTTTAGAATGAGCGCTCACTTTATTTTGTTGTTGTTGAGTTATTTCCAACCTTTGTCTCACACTTGGATCATTTTGGTTATTATCTGCTGTTACATATTTATGTGAATGTATGTGAATTACCATTCAGGTCTTTGCTTATCCATGTGTAATAGATTAAGGGTTGTTGTGGTTGGAGGGTCAGGAGCCCTTCTGAGAAGAGTCCGGAAACGGAAGTGACCGGAAACGGAAGAGGAAAAGACACGAGGAAGAAAAGCGACGAGTATTGTTCTTCCTCGCCCCGCTCCGACGAAAGGTGGGATCGACCTTGCGCCGCGTGGAAAAGCGGCGTTCCGAAGCCCGTCTGGCGAGAGGAGTTACCGGGACGTGTACCTACCCGGTGGAGACGTCAAGTTGACGTGGGGCCGTGCATCGACCCCGCGTCTGGCACCGTTCGCGGCACCGTCTAAAAAGACGCGTACGGGTCGCACGTTGGGGCCTAACACGCCTTGCAAGCGGCGTGGGGCTTTTGGCTTGCTTTACCGTACCCGCTTCGCGTGGCCACGAGGGGCTGCAGCCGCGGTGCCTGGTACGATACCTGCCCGGTGGAAACACGTCCACCCGGGGTTCGTTCAACCGCCCGAGTGCGGCGACGCCGACCAGCATCTTGGTCAGGAGGGGCCCAGAGACATTGTGAGGGGCAGAGACCAAAAGGGGGTCGTGAGTACAGAAGGGGACACACATATATAAGATGGCCATCTTAATCTTATAGGGAATTGATTGTGGATTGGGAATTGTTGATGGTTGTTTGTTATTGATTGCTCGGGGAAAATCTCCATGGTTGTATCATTGAAATTGTATGGTATCATTACCATTGAAATATATCCTTGAACATCAGTTTTCTCTTGGGTGGAATTCATATGGATTGCGTGGCGAAAGCGCATATATACTACAACTTTCTGGCGAAGTTCCTCTCACGGTCCGGGGGTCACCGAGACCAGGTATTCACCGAGGGGACCACGTAACAGAATTGGGGGCTCGTCCAAATTACGATTTGCGGCTTCGCAATTGGGTCTACGTCCGGGATCTGAAATTGTATTTGTATAAAATAATAAAATAATATTTTTATTAATTAAAATTTATTAATTAAGTATTAATTGGTAAATTTTTGGGGGAAATTGGGGTAAAGTCTTGGGTGAAGGTTAACAGGTGTTAACGATAGTCACCATGGCGTTTGTGGCACAGAACTTTGCGGTAACACCGAGTGAGGCACAGTTCCGAGCGTTACTAAAGTCGGACCTCTTGAAATTGGCCAAACATTTTAACTTGGAGGTCCGAACTAATTTGAGGAAGGCAGAGTTGCAGACCACGGTGATACAATCTATGGTGGGATTAGGAACATGGGACGAGTTAGCCTGGGAGTGGCTACCCGAAGAACCAGAAGACGTTGAGCTCCGGAAACTGGAGTTGCAATTACGGAGCCAGGAACGGATCAAAGAAGAAGAAAGGAAAGCAGAAGAGAGGAGAGAAGAGAAACAAGCAGAGGAAAGGAGAGTGGAACGAGAACTCCAGGAAAGGTTAGCAGAAGAAGAAAGGAAAGCAGAAAAGGAAAGAGCAGAAGAAGAAAGGAGAGGGGAACGAGAACTCCAGGAAAGGTTAGAAAGGATGAAAACAAGGGAACTCGAAGCAGAGGAGAGAAAAGCGGAAAGGGAATTAAAGGAACGTGATATGGAGCTTCAGCAAGAAATTAAATTCAAGGAGCTGGAGTTAATGAGAGAACGGGGAGAGGCACCACCCTTGCTGACGGGGTCGACACCTAACCAGAAAACCTGGGATGTGGGCAGACATGTGAGGCTGGTTCCACCGTTCAGTGAAAAGGGAGTCGCGAAATTTTTTCCACACTTTGAGAAAGTGGCTCGACAATTAAACTGGCCGGAGGAGGCCTGGACCATACTCGTGCAAAGTGTGCTGGTGGGAAAAGCTCAAGAGATTTATTCGGCGCTACCAATGGACCAATGTGCAGATTATGAGGTACTGAAGAAGCACATCCTCAAAGCCTATGAGTTGGTTCCGGAAGCTTACAGGCAAAAATTCAGGAATGCCAGGAAGAGGGAGAGTGAGACCCATGTGGAGTTTGCCAGAGTGAAAGAAAACATGTTTGATCGGTGGTGTGAGTCAAAAGGAGTCGGGAAAGACTTCGAAACATTGCGTGACTTGATCCTGGTGGAGGAATTTCAGCAGTGTGTCCACGAGGACATCAAAGTGTACCTGCAGGAAAAGAAAGTACCAAAGTTGTGGGACGCAGCCCCCATGGCAGATGATTATGCCTTAACCCACCGAATAGGGGTCCACGAACCTAACTCCTCACCTAGATCTCCGCAGGGGAGGTGGGGAACAGCAGGTGCGGAGAACGACAATACATGGCGGCGACCTCGAGAGGATTATGGGGACAACGCGGATACCCCACCTGTTCGAAATCAGAGGGATGCGGGCCCAAGACAAACTTATATTTCAGGGGGCCCAAGGCAGACCACGAGTTTTTCCTCCGGGCCTACTTGCGCTTTTTGCAAGAAACCTGGACACTTGATGTCCAGTTGTTACCGCATGAAAAGGGAAGACCCAGAGCGGAGTCCGACTATTACGACTCCAAATGCAATGGCCATTGTGAGAAATCGCCATCAAAAGGGTTACCAACCATTTATTTCAGAGGGGTTTGTGTCCCTGGATGGAGCCTCGACTAACCGGAGACCGGTTAGGATATTGAGGGACACAGGAGCACATCAATCTTTAATGCTTGAAGGCATTTTGCCATGGTCCGAGGAGACGGCAACGGGGGATAGTGTTCGTTTACAGGGGATCGGGGGCGGTGTTAGTGCTCCACTTCATGTCATCCATTTGGAGTCCGAGTTGATGTCAGGACCGGTCACCGTCGGTTTACAAGCCACACTTCCTGTAGAGGGTGTATCTGTGGTTATCGGGAATGATTTGGCCGGGGGTCAAGTTTATGGTAACCTGAGGGTTGGTAAAGAGCCAAGCAGGGAAAATAACACCACACCAGCTCGGGATGGCGACAAAAGTACCAGGTTATTTGTAGGGGGACTGAACTTCAAAACAGAGGAAGAAGTTCTGACCTCTGTCTTCAACAGATATGGGCCGCTGGTGGAAGTGCGGTTGGTAAGAGACAGGGAAACGCAACAGTCAAGAGGGTTCGGCTTTGTCACGTTTGCAAGCCCAAAAGACGCCAGAGAGGCAGAGAAGAATTGGAATGGCAAGGATTTGGAGGGTCGGACCATAACAGTAGGGAAGGCATTTCGTAGGCGTCGAGAGGTCTACAGGAGAGTACCACTGGGCGGTAGTTTTGGTGGTGGCCGCAATCAATATTATTATGGAGGCTCCCTGAGTTACGGCAGCCCCCGAAGGAAGGATTGGCAAAGTAGTGGCCGAGAAGGAGACCGCTATTCAGGGGACTACAGGGACAAGTGGTCCCACCCTAATTATTAGGGAAGTTCTGAGAAGTTGAAGCACTGAATGCGGCGGAGCCGCCGAGCCAAGATTCCTACACGGATTAACCGTGAACGCCGTTCCTAAAGGCGTCCATGTAGTGAACTTTCATGCACGGACTAACCGTGAACTCCACGTTCCTCAAGGCGCCCATGTAGAGAACTTTCCTGCACGGACTAACCGTGAACTCCACGTTCCTAAAGGCATCCATGTAGTGAATACTCGGCTTGGCCTCCCGGAAAAAGTGCTATCGAGTTGCTTAACTTTGGATCTTTGATCAACCCCTTAACCTTCATTCACAAGAAACTGACGGTCAAAGTCAGAGGGTCATGAGATGGAGTTTGATTTGGCAGGGACAATGTCGTTGCTGGTGCTTAGTCCAGAGGGAGTAATCTGGAGGGGTTGTGGTGAAATTTTGGTTGCTTTATTTTTAAGTGATAACTGTGCCCGGGGGGAACTGATAATGTGGGGGGGGGTTGAGTTATCTGGTTTGTTTCTCCAAATTGGCCGGCAAAGAAAGTTTTCGCTGGGTTCAAACTTTCTTTCTTGAAGGGGGGGAGTGTTACATATTTATGTGAATGTATGTGAATTACCATTCAGGTCTTTGCTTATCCATGTGTAATAGATTAAGGGTTGTTGTGGTTGGAGGGTCAGGAGCCCTTCTGAGAAGAGTCCGGAAACGGAAGTGACCGGAAACGGAAGAGGAAAAGACACGAGGAAGAAAAGCGACGAGTATTGTTCTTCCTCGCCCCGCTCCGACGAAAGGTGGGATCGACCTTGCGCCGCGTGGAAAAGCGGCGTTCCGAAGCCCGTCTGGCGAGAGGAGTTACCGGGACGTGTACCTACCCGGTGGAGACGTCAAGTTGACGTGGGGCCGTGCATCGACCCCGCGTCTGGCACCGTTCGCGGCACCGTCTAAAAAGACGCGTACGGGTCGCACGTTGGGGCCTAACACGCCTTGCAAGCGGCGTGGGGCTTTTGGCTTGCTTTACCGTACCCGCTTCGCGTGGCCACGAGGGGCTGCAGCCGCGGTGCCTGGTACGATACCTGCCCGGTGGAAACACGTCCACCCGGGGTTCGTTCAACCGCCCGAGTGCGGCGACGCCGACCAGCATCTTGGTCAGGAGGGGCCCAGAGACATTGTGAGGGGCAGAGACCAAAAGGGGGTCGTGAGTACAGAAGGGGACACACATATATAAGATGGCCATCTTAATCATATAGGGAATTGATTGTGGATTGGGAATTGTTGATGGTTGTTTGTTATTGATTGCTCGGGGAAAATCTCCATGGTTGTATCATTGAAATTGTATGGTATCATTACCATTGAAATATATCCTTGAACATCAGTTTTCTCTTGGGTGGAATTCATATGGATTGCGTGGCGAAAGCGCATATATACTACAACTTTCTGGCGAAGTTCCTCTCACGGTCCGGGGGTCACCGAGACCAGGTATTCACTGAGGGGACCACGTAACACTGCCCCATTGTCCACCATACTTTAATTTCTTCCTCGTACCCTCTGTTTCATAAAATTATTCAGAGAAAAAAAAAACAACTTATTCGTTCGCTCTCATCCCCTTCTTGCCTCCTCGCTTCTCTCATCCCCTAATTGCCTCCCTTGCTCCCACCCCCTTCTTGCCTCCTTCACTCCCACCCCCTTCTTGCCTCGATCGCTCCCACCCCCTTCTTACCTCCTTCGCTCCCACCCCTTCTTGCCTCCTTCGCTCCCACTCCCTTCTTTCCTCCTTTGCTCCCACCCCCTTCTTGCCTCTTTCGCTCCCACCCCCTTCTTGCCTCCTTCGCTCCCACCCCCTTCTTGCCTCCTTCGCTCCCACCCCCTTCTTGCCTCCTTCGCTCCCACCCCCTTCTTGCCTCCTTCGCTCCCACCCCCTTCTTGCCTCCTTCTTTGAGTGCTCTTGTGGCTGCTGTGTCCTCATGGTTTGAAAGAAACCAATCAAAACAAATAGGAAATAAAATAACTTGTAATTGATCTGCCATGAATTAAGGGAAAGCTGAAGTTTGGGGCCTTGCCCTTCATCGGAGCAAAACGGGGTGCAACGAAGAAACCGGTACTTTGGAGCACCAGGCGTTGGCTTATTCCGACAACAGCAAGTTTGAATTTTGGCTCGACGTTGATTGACTGTTCCAGTGTCATAATCTCCTCAGACTTGGGCGAAGAGTTGGCTTTATTACATCCGTCACCAAAAGTGGGTGGAGGTAATACAGTCATGTGAAAAAGTAAGTTCACCCCATGTAAAGTTTTGACTTTTTAAACATATTTCAACATACAGCTATTTGATCTTCATTTCAACAATATTGAAAGATAAAGCTGATATAATATAATAAATATCATGAAACATTTACATTTTGTAGTCCATTGTATCTATCTATAATTCCAGTAATCTCTGTGTGTGTGTGTGTCTGTCTGTGTGTTTGTTTGTCTGTGACCGCTGTTTCTCGACAACCACGGGTCCGATATACTTGAAACTTGCCAGGTATATTGCTGGGGACCCGAGGATGTGCCTTTTCAAGGTTTCATATTAATCGGACAATTACTTACCGAGATATGTCCAAAAAACGCTTCAACCAATCAGAGAGCAGCGAGCTATCACGTGTGCCGAACGTGGCGATCAGACTCTGCCTCGGACGGCACATTTGACAGCGTATTCATTTATTTCACGTTGGAAAACTATGTTGCCGTTAAACTATGTTTTAAAACGAATTCAAACTGCGATTAAATTAAAACGATTCATCCTAACTGCGATTTGCGAACTTCCGGACAGTGAAGACTGTCCGGCAGCACGCTTTCCGGCAGCCAATCACAGAACGCTTTGTTGCGTAGGCGTGGCCGATGTGAGACGAGCGGAGCTGAGCGCGTTACGAGCTGACCGCCATTACGGTACGTAATTCGATTTCTTATGCGCATTATTTCTCCCAATTCAGTCAGAGCGAAGGGCGGAAGCGAAGAGCGTTGTATTTTTTGTTTACGGGCGTACGGGCGGGGTAGAGCGTACGGGTAGCGTTTTTTTTTTTTTTTGGCAAGGAACGGGCAACCACGCGTTTGTGCACGCGATGGCGATTGCTTTACCAAACTCCGGAAGCCGTTCGCTTTGGACCAAACCATTGCATGTAAATAGAGGGGGGGGTTCTGTGGTCGTTGCGAATGGACCAAACCATTCATGTAAATAGAGGGGGGGGGTTGTCACTGTACTCGCAAGCCGTTCGCCGTTCGCTTTGGCGTTGCGAATGAACCAAACCATTTCATGTAAATAGAGGGGGGGGATATAATTTTAGATAGATATATAGTACGGGCATATATATAGTACGGGCATGCCCTAGTAATTTAAATAAACATAAATGCAAATTTCGCATGTGGAAAAAGTAAGTACACCCCTACATTTATCACTACTTCAAATACCTAAAATTAGAATCAGGTGCACCAGCTCAGGTGCAAATGATTAGAACATCATTAGAGAAGATCTTGGAAGAACCTGTCTTATTTAAACCTCACACATTTAGTTTGGTTTGCTCTTTGTTGTTGAAGTGTGTGGCGTCACCATGCCGAAATCAAAAGAGCTCTCTGAGGCCTTCAGAAAGAAGGTTATAGATGCCTACGGGTCTGGGAAGGGATTTAAAAAGATCTCCAAACAATTTGAAATCAATCATTCGACTGTTCGGAAGATCATCTACAAGTGGAGAAGATGCCAAACAACTGCCAACTTGTTCAGGCCAGGCCGCCCCAGCAAGTTCAGCCCAAGAGCAGACCGCAAGATGCTGAAAGAAGTCTCGAAGAACCCCAGAATGTCATCACGGGACCTGCAGGTGGCTCTTGCCACTGTTGATGTCAAAGTGCATGAGTCTACCATTAGAAAGAGGCTGCACAAATTTGATCTACATGGGAGGTGTGCCAGGAGGAAACCTTTGTTGTCCAGAAAGAACATCAGGGTAAGACTAAAGTTTGCCAATGAACACCCAGGCAAAGACCAGCACTTCTGGAACAATGTGCTCTGGACAGATGAGTCAAAGGTCGAGCTATTTGGCCACAGTACAAGAAGACATGTTTGGCGAAAACCAAAGACAGCATTTGACCACAAGAACCTGATACCAACTGTAAAGCATGGTGGTGGAAATATTATGGTTGGGGCAGCTTTGCTGCATCAGGGCCTGGGCAGCTCACCATCATAGAATCCACTATGAATTCTTCATTGTACCAGAGGGTGCTTGAGGATAATGTGAGGCCATCTGTCGGAAAGTTGAAGCTCAACCGAAGGTGGACCTTGCAACATGACAATGACTCTAAACATACCAGTAAATCCACCAAGGAATGGCTGAAAAGAAAGAAATGGAGGGTTCTGGAATGGCCAAGTCAAAGCCTGGATCTAAATCCCATCGAGATGTTGTGGGGGGATTTGAAACGAGCTGTGCATGCAAGAAACCCCTCAAACATCACACAGCTTAAATAATTCTGCATGGAGGAGTGGGCAAAAATTTCTCCCAGTCGATGTCAGACACTGGTAGACAGTTATAAGAAACGCCTACTTGAGGTTGTTTCTGCCAAAGGGGCAATACCACCTATTAGAGCCAAGGGTGTACTTACTTTTTCCACATGCGGAATTTGCATTTATGTTTATTTAAATTATACAATGGACGACAAAATGTAAATGTTTCATGATATTTGTTATATTACATCACCTTTATCTATCAATATTGTTGAAATAAAGATCAAATAGCTGTATGTTGAAATATGTTGAAAAAGTCAAAACTTTACATGGGGTGTACTTACTTTTTCATATGACTGTAAATATTGTTATGTCAGTGGGGTAGGGTGATATATAGATTCAGGTAGATCTGCATAGGTAGGTGCTCCGATGTCGCGAAGAAGAAGAACCATCTCGATGTCAGTAAGTCAGGGACCTGTCTCGCCCGGTTTGTCGGATTAAGTGTATATCTGTGATCATACAAGGATGATCATGTGAAAGGTAGTGTTGGGATTATGCAAATTCCCCGGTGTGTCAAACCTGTGAGCTATCCAGTGACCCATCTGGCAATGCACCCATAGACATTAGCTCGGCCCATTTGCGCACACATTAATTAATCCCCCCTCCGCCACAGTAACAATGGAACTGACGGAAGAACAGACCGGAAGTGACCACACACTATGGCGCCATGACAATGAAACATCGATCAGGCAGGCAAAAGCCACGCCCAGAAGGACTCATGATTGACAGGGGGGAGGGGCGAGTAAAGAGTAGGGAAGATGAAGGACATGCCACACTGATTGGCCAACGACGATAACGTGCCACACAAGGAAGTAACACCAAAGGCGCGAAGCGCTCGGCCAATCAGAGAGGAGGGTGCGAAAGACTGGTGAGAAGCTACGTGCTGATTGGAGAAGCGCCTGTCACGTGGGGAGGGCGCGAAAGACGCGACGCACTGGTTGGAGGGGAAGGAGCTGACGTCACGAGACTGCCAGTAAAACCACTTGCTGGCCGACATTTCCTTCTTCTCGTTTTTGGATTCTTCCTGCCCGGACCTCTCTGTCTCTCTCTCTCTCTCTCAAAAGAGGTGAGGTGGGCAATCGTTGTCCTCATTATGATAACACAGTTCACATTTTCTGGCGACGTTACTCTTGGGGCTGGAGGAGGGCACAGCATATGACAGTGAAGTCCACATGGGGATTTGAAAGGTTCCTCACCTGTTTGCATAAGATTTGAGCGCTTGAGTTCACCATCACTGATTGCTGGAACCTCCATCTCCAGCCTGGGAGCGTCAGTGGCCCCATGATGGACACCATTAATTGAAGAGGATTCATTTAGATCATTATTATTAGGTGAACACAATTGCAATGAAATAATCGATTGTCCTCTGCGTGGGATTACATTAAAGAATATTTTTAATGCTCGGGAGAGGAAGTCTGACTTTTATGCACAAAGAACATACCAAAATACAAAGGTACTTGAAGTACCTATCAAAACGTACATCAAAGGAACATCCAAATACAGAACAGTAACATCATTTCGGCCAGGACCCCTCAGTCTCTCATTGAGTGATCTCAATTTTATCGTCTCGAAAGCGGCTGATTATCTCATCATCAAGGCCACAGCAGATGTAATGTTTTGAATTATGCCGCAGTAGTCCAATGGTTGTCATGGCGGCAAAAAGGGTTGGCGTCAGGAAGGGCATCCGGCCGTAAAACATTGCTTCAAAAAGGGGACCGAAAAACAACAACAACCACAGTTCCCGAAAAAGGCCAACCCCCGCTTGCGGGGAAAAATGGCCTCTAAAGGTGTTTTTTTTTTTTTTTTAGTCCAATGGTTGTCATGTACAGGCGAGAAGAATTGCAGACATCTTGACCTTTGTATGGACATGCATATTGTTGTGAATTTTGGGGTGGTGTGATATATATAGAGTCAGGTAGATCTGTATCGGTAGTGTGCTTCGATTATTTAGAGGATTATCGAGGCTGTTTTATGTGATTTGTCAACGCAGGAAAAACTGATCAGCACACCCAATGGGTGGAAACGAATACGGGAAGCCAGTGACACACAAAATGACTGCAATAAAACGCATAAAACTGATGCCAGCCGAGAGTGACTTCTTCTATCATGTTTCAAACGAGTGCTACAAGAAGTACACCAATGCAAATCTGCTCAGACGCATCCAGAAAGGAAGGAAATCGCAGAAAACACCGCTATCTTCAGAAGAAACTGGCAGTCCACATGGAGTTGCGACTCGTTCTCACTGTGCTGTACGTTCACCTCCAAATCCTGCAGATGCGCGAAGTGTGAAATACTTGATGAACTGCATCATTTGTGACAAGAAGTCACACAAACGGGACTTCACAAAATATGGTAAATCCGAGTCGATTCATGCTACTTCACTTATAGAAGCAGCAAACTTCTTCCAGGAAGACATTTTCAGTCTAATTTGTGACCTCCAGGATGAGCATGCAGTTTTTGGAGCTGACTTTTTTTATCGCAAACCTTGCATGACATTATACCTCCAAAAGCTCGAGCATGCTTCACATTCAACTGGCGAACCACCCGAATTGAACTCCAAGCAGCGTGCATGGGCGATATCGTGTCCGAGTTAGAAGAGGGACTGAAAAGTGGCAATGGTTATGAACTCAGTGCAATCAGAGACCGATTGAATAGACTTGATGACGATTTCAAATATCCTAACGAGGTGCGCAAGTCTTTGATGGGTTATAGTGTGCCATGTAATAGTGCAGATGTTTTGGCAGAGCGTATTCGCGATCATTGATCCTATGCAGGCACGTGCCAGTGTGCTAAGGCAAAGTCTCGATAGTCATGATTTTGACTTAGATGATAGATTCGGTGATGCTCAAGATCTCAAACATGTATGCTCCAGTATGAGAATACCAGAACCGGTACTTAGGTTTTTAGGGTATTTATACCATTTTAATCCAGGGACATACCCCAAGGCAGCTGAAGCTGTAATGAGGCTAATGACGGATACAGATCCTACAGCAGAAGATGTAGATGATGAGTTAGATTGCGCAGATGGAACAAAGAATTGTGAGGGTTAGAATAACAGTGATTGTGAACAGACTGCTGATGGTTGCCTCTCTGCTCAACACTGCAAGAGGATCCAAGCTCTGTTTCAGACTATGTACTATGCACATCATTGTGGCAGAAAGAGAACACCAATGCATATAATGAAAGCTGAATCAGCTCACAGTCTTGGGCGTGGAGGAAGTCTTGGACGTGAACAAAGTGCTGCTGGAGAAGCTAATCGATGGCCACATGTGTGAACAGTCATCGCAAGGCCATGAACAGCCGACCATACTCAGCCAGCTATGCATGGGCAGTATTGACTGGCAGTGTATAAAGATTCACAATAGTACAGAACATTACATGCGGCACCTGCAGTCCACAGTTGAGGAGGCAGATCTCCGCATACCCATGCATGTCCTTGATTGTCTCCAGGCAGGTTACAAAACCTGTGGTCATCTCCAACGATAGATGTGATAGTTGCCCCACTGTTTTATGTGCCCATCTTTCTTCAAGAGGGACTGAAGGAACTGTGGGTATGGCCATGGAGAGGCACCACCACCCGTTTTGTGCCCCTCCACATTCTGCATGCACGGCTGGGTCCTGATCTATGCACAGTCCTTCCAGCACTACACAGCCTCACAGGGTGTGATATCACCAGCAAGATTGGTACCAAGAAAGCGGCCCTCAAGGCTGACCCTGAGATCCACTTGCAAGGATTTGGCACAACGGCTCCACTAACTTCTGCAATGATTCAGCATGCAGAACAATATTTGGTGAATGTTGTAGATGCTGGGAGCAAATCCAGCAATTTCCAAGAACGTCGAGCAGATCAATTTCACTTCTCTGAATCAACCTCACATCAGAATCTGCCACCGACAAGTCAAGGCCTTGAACCTCACATCCATCGTGCATTCTACAATGCATACACCACTATGCATGCCCTAGATAAGCAACTCAACGTTGGAACAGGAGACCTTGATCCAGTGGATTACGGATTTACACTTGAGAATGGGCATCTTTTGCCATCAACATCATGGAAAACCCTGGAGGCACGTTGGTGCGTGGTGTGTCAATGTGGCAAATGCGCTCGCGTGACGTGCCCTTGTCGAGCAGCCTTGGTAAAATGTTCTGTGTTCTGCAAATGCCAGAATATGGAAAACTGTAAAAATCCTTACAATTGATATGATACATCAGACTCTGTTATGATACTGACATCGAGGGCAACGGGTACAGTGAGTGCACAGCCGATCAAGAGCCTGTACTTTATGTGTCTTTGCTATAATTGATGAGAATAGAACCATGTTCCACACCTTGAGTTCCTGGGATAACAAGATTTATTGATGAACCAATATCACAGCGCTGTGGAGGGTGTAAGAGTCATACCATTCACAATTGAACAGCATGGCCACATACACTCCTGGAAAATTGGCAACCCAGAGTTTCTTTATATACACAAAATTATACAAAAAATCTCCGCTAAAAAATGAGCGCGGACAAAGAAAAACGGGCTAGATATCTCCCACTGAGACCCTATCTTCTTTGGCATGAGCAAAGGGAAAGATGCGGGAGAAAGAGCACAGTGACATTCTCAAAACTTATCTTCCATGCTGGCCTTTGGTCAAGGACAAAAAGACGCGTTTTCACGAGGGGGTCTAACAGAGCAAGCAGTTTCACTATCTTTCTACATTCCTTGGCACAGTTGGACAATAAAGCATAGTTCAAAGCAAGAGGGAACATAGTAAGCTTAATCCTTTTCACAAAGCAACCACTATTAAATGCAAACCACAATTAGATAAGGCACAACCAAAGGCATGATCTCGACATTATTATGATGTTAATAACTTTTCATTTACATGTTTAATATCAATGTTGTTTTGTTACCTTAACATTTTAACAATAAAATGAGATTCTTCAATAATAATTGCTTCCAATTGGCATAATTAACGTATTATTGATAGTTTCTTACCCAATCTAAATTAAAATAGACTAATCATGATCGTTGTCCATGAAAACATAGGTGTGGATTCATTGTACATTGAGCTGTGGTGCAAGTGGATCGAGTCATCAGGGAAAACAAGATTTTTCAGTTTTGTTTTCAATTGATTTGAATATCAAAAGATGATATGTAGACTCATTCATAACCCAAATTCTGATGCTCGCATTCACCCTAGATAAGTTTTAAACATTCCAATCAATGTCTGCATGTTCAAGGACTACTTTTAAGAGGCGATGTTAATCATATATTTATTCTTCGAGTAAATGACCATTTTAAGGCCGATTTTGGATCTAATTTGCATATTTATGACATCATAATGACTCCAATAATAACAAAACCAACCTTATCATGATCCTTGGCCCTGAATTCGTGGGTGTAGATACCTTGTTTGTTAAGTTTGGATGTGTATTGGCCGAGTTATTGAGAAAATAAGATTTTCTCATGTATACTTAGTGGGGGCAAGCAAAAATCTTCGTGGGGGGTCTGTAGCCAAACGTATGCAGATTTGGGCCTGTCACCCAAACTTTTTTGAAAGGCCTTGATATGTACAACAATAAAATCATGGGAGACTTCGTACATTTGCGATGGACACGAACTCCCCCCCGAGAGCCTACAGTATTCAGTGACAATCGACCCATGGAAAACATTTCACCTCAAGAGTTGCGCTTGTAGAATAGCAGGTATGGTGTCTTATTGTGCACACCTGATGGAGAAAGAATATTTTGCATGTCGTCATCTTTCATGACTGTGACATGTTCATCACTGAAATGGACCCATTTGACTCCACTGTCACGTCCATGACATTCTTTCCGATGGGCTGCCATTGTCGTTGTCTCAGTGTTGATGTATGCCGTGTAATGTCCACAGTTGAGGTCACGACCCTTGTGTTCAATGACAGCACAAAGTGTGTACTGGGGATCCACGTCATCAGCAATGCACTCGGGGGAACACCATTTTCTGAATGAGAGGTGCTCGGGAATGGACATGGCGACCAACAACTTCGATGCTTTACCTTTCCTGCGCAAATACATGAAGGGTAGGATGTTAGGAGAAACACCAACAACTCACAAATATCCGTACATTAAAAATGGTGCTTGCTACTTCCTCGTTTGATGCTTAACAATAACAAAGGATAGAAGACGGACAAACAACCATAGGTTGTCAACCATTGTGCAGGCTTGATGTGCCTTATGTCCCCCCCCCCCCGTCCCCTCCTGCGTTGAAGGTCCTTCTAAGGCTGGGGTGGGGAATACAGCCCGCGAGACCGTTTGATCCGGCCTATTGAGGCAATTCATCTATCTATAATTCCAGTAATCTCTCCTTTTCAAGGTTTTAAATTAATCGGACAAAGGGTAACCAAGTTATGGCCAAAAACGATTCAACCAATCAGAGAGGAGCAAGCTTTCACGTGTTGTAACAGTCAACGAATGCCGAACGTGGTGAGCAGACGCTGCCTCGGACAGCACATTTGAGAACTTATTCATTTATTTGACGTTGGCAAAATATGTTGGCGCTAACAGAATAATTGCCATCAAATTAAAACTAATTTGCGATTAATCGTAACTGCGATATGCGACCTTCCGGACAGTCAAGTGAGTTCCGGACAGTCGTAACTGCGATATGCGACCTTCCGGACAGTCGTAACTGCGATATGCGACCTTCCGGACAGTCGTAACTGCGATATGCGACCTTCCGGACAGTCAAGTGATCGCGTGATCTCATGTCATCATTTCATTCAGTATATGCAAACATGGCGACTAACAAGAAAAGAAAGGTAGATGCGGATTGTCGCGCTTTCCAAGAGAAATGGGCAAACGATTATTTCTTTGTGGAAGTAAAAGGCAAGCCAGTATGCCTAGTTTGTCGGGAAGCGCTCTCGGTGATGAAAAAGGCCAACCTCGAGCGTCATTACAGCTCGAAACATGCTAAACTGGACGAGTTGAAAGGATAAATGCGCTTGGATACAGTTAATGTTCTTCGGCGGAGTTTTGGTGCTCAACAAGCAGTCTTCATAAGACCACAATCTGACCGAGACAACACTACGCATGCTAGTTTTGTGGTGAGTGAGCTAATCGCTAAGAAGCTGATGCCGCATTCAGAAGGAGAATTTGTGAAGGAGTGCCTTGTTGCCGCTGCGGAGCTGCTCGCACCGGACAAAGTAAAATTGTTCCAAAGTGTCAGTTTGTCTCGAAGAACTGTCTCAGATCGGATTACTGACATGGCACAAGATATTGAGAAAACACTGAAGGACACCGCAAGAGATTTCCAGTTTTTCTCTCTGGCCTGCGATGAGACAACTGACATAACAAACACCGCCCAACTAGCCATTTTTGTGCGGGGGATTACAGCTGAGTTTGATACGAGGGAGGAGTTGCTGTCTTTGCAAGCCATGCATCGCACCACCAAAGTTGAGGATTTGTTTGAGCAAGTTGTTTTGGCTATGAACAAATTCGAACTGCAGTTTGACAAGTTAAGTGGCCTGGCCACGGATGGAGCCCCAGCCATGGTTGGCGCGCAAAAGGGATTGACTGCATTGTTCAAAAAAGAAATGAGTCGTCTCAGTCTCGATCCAAGTGAGTTAGTTGTATGCCACTGTATCATACACCAAGAGAATCTGTGTGCACAGTCCCTGAAGCTCAACAATGTGATGACAACTGTCGTTTCCACCAATAACGTCATCAAAAGCAGAGGGCTGAACAGCCGCCAGTTCAAGGAGCTACTGAGTGAACTAGAGTCAGAGTACGGAGATCTGGTTTACCACTGTGAGGTGCGGTGGCTGAGTCGCGGAAATATGCTCACACGGTTTTACTCACTGAGAGAAGAAGTGAAACAGTTCATGGAGATGAAGGGGAAACCTGTCATGGAACTCAGTGATAGCAAGTGGCTGTGTGATTTGGGCTTCATGGTGGACATTACCAAGTACCTGTCAGAGCTGAACGTCAAGCTCCAAGGTCCCAACCAGCTTCTCAGCTCTCTGCAATCACATGTGAAATCATTTGAAGCTAAACTAAAGCTGTGGCAAGTGCAACTGGAAAGGGGAAACACTATCCACTTTCCCACTCTGCAAGAACAAAAGCCTGCTGTGACATCTGAATATGCTGCTGAGTGTGCAAAACTCCTCCAGGCATTTGGAGAGAGGTTCCAGGACATGAAAAGTAAACAAAGGGAACTGAACATATTTGCCACGCCGTTTAATGTGGAACCAGCTGATGTGCCTGACAACCTACAACACGAAATCATTGAGCTGCAAAGCAATGACGAGCTCAAAGCTAGGTACAACAACCTCCCTTGGCTCGAGTTCTACAAACTGTATGTACGTGCTGAGGATTTTCCCATTCTGAGGAGACATGCACTGAAGTTTGCATCACTGTTTGGGACGACCTACAGCTGTGAGCAGTTCTTTTCAAAACTGACTCTTGCAAAGACTCAGTTCCGCTCAAGACTGACTGACCCAAACCTGCAAAACCAGCTGCGAGTAGCATCATCATCACTACCACCTGACACCAAACGCCTCGCCAAAGAGAAACAGTTCCAGCCATCGCATTAGGTGAGTCCGATATATGTATTCAATAATTTAGCATGGCCCTCGAAGGATGTTCTAAAAATCGAAATGGCCCTCGACAGGAAAAAGGTTCCCCACCCCTGTTCTAAGGGAACACATGTAACAAAACTCTTAACAAGGTGCAATACTGTTTGATACAAGACAGCCTGCACACACCATCAAATACCTCTCCATCACAAGTCTATTATATTGCCGAGTCTCCCTACACTCTCCCATAATAACAAGCAATAGCCAATGGAAATGACTGACAATTGCCTGTCGGTGTGGGAGTGTTGCAGCTTATGATACAAAATAAAAATGAGCTCCAATATCCTCCATATTCTGATTGAAATCGCTTGTAAGCATCCCTGGTCTCATTATTAACGAAGAATGAGCATAAACAGACTGAATATGACAGTAGTTTGGTGGTGAGTGAAGCGATTGCTGGTTTACCTGTCCATTTTGAAGCGCTTGAGGTGTAGCGCTAACATTGAAGGAGGTGTGGAGATCGATGATGAACGACATGCCATGGCCTTTACCTTGCATGATGAACACACACGCATGTTCTCTCCATCAAGCTGTTCCTGACAAGCCCAAAAGTTCAACAAATACTGAAGAGGGACTGCCTCGGAATCGTTATTTTTACACATGTCTGCAAGCGTTCAGAGAGAGAAGAAAAGAGATGCTATCACGAACAGTTTGATTATTACTCATTCGAAAACCGTTGAGAAAAGCATCAAGAAAACAGGAATCCCCAGAAACAACACATAGGTTTTCAATGAGAAAAAAAACCAACCAACCGGGATGAAAACAAAGTCCAAGTTCGAGAATGTCTTCGTCCTGTGATGTGACATTCCCACATCTTAAGCAACAGGTGGTTGTCTGCATTTGTCCCAAAAACATATTTTGACCTTCAGCCAGTGATGAAAAAGAGAAATTTCAATTAACATCATGAGAAAAAGAAAAAGAGGAAACTGCATAACTTTTTCGGAGTGGTACAGCACAATTTTCATCATAGTTTAGTGTATTATCATCCGTTACATCCATTATATCCATTCTTTTCAGCTATCCTGGGTCGCTCACCATTTTTCCTGGAGGTCTGGTGCTCCCTTCTTGTCTTGAATCCTTCTGTAATTTTTCGTTCCTCTGTGTGGGTTTCAGAATCATCCGTTCCTGCTTCGAGAGCCTCCTTTTTGGACTCGCATTCCTGTGCCGCACTGTGCGACGACAAGCAGCACAACTTCCGGAATCTTCGAGCAACTTTCGAAGTGAATTTCCTAAACTGGCTTTTTGTATGCTTTTTAACCGGGCCTTGCTCAAGCGTATCAGAGTCACCATTGACGTTTTCTTGTCCATCTCTCACGAGCAATTCAGGTTGCTCCTTCTCATCTGCTGAGATGGCATCAGCAACTTGAACAAGGTGACTCACTTCTTTCACCTGATGCAACACAAACTGGAGCACCTCCAGGGGGTCCTGTTGTACCATTGCCTTGTACATCGGACTCAATTTCCTGTGAATGTGCACAATTCAACACTCGTCAGCATCGACACATGGGGATAAGTCGGAATAATTCGTTTCATACTCTAAACCACACTTTATGCCATCGAATCAAAGATAATGCATTAATAAATAATTAAACATGACAATAACAATGACGTGACAAGAATGCAAATGCATAGCAAACCTCAGATAATTAATAATATCAATACAACATCAGATAAATTCCAACCAAACAAACATGAAACAAATTACAAACTTAAGACAAACTAAGGCAAATATAAACAATACGCTATCAAACCAAAACCAAACCAAACCAAAGCCAACTATTTAAATAACTATTAACAACTATATTACTATTATTACTACTAATTATTATAATTACAATTACTCGCAGAGTACCCACCCTACAGGCGACCCGATGGGCGTTCTTGTTTCAAGCGAACAACACATTTTCTGCCATCTCTTATTGGAGGATATTTTCTGCTGACACAACTGATTCGACTTGGATTTCTTGATTATTTCCTTTGGTAATATTGCTGGATCTCTGGTCAACTTAGGTGGCCTTTGTTTTTGAGGCATCTCAATTTTCCAGAAAAACAAACAAACATCAACCGAGCTAACAAAACCCACGACCAAACCACACTCACCTCTTCTCTTCTCTTCTCTCCTCATCCCCCTTCCAAATTCTCCTCAAAATCCCTCTTCAACTGTCACCCGAGCCAACAATACCCATGACAACCCCACACCCCCTTCCCCCACCCTCCCCATAAAATCCCTCTTTAACTGTCACCCCAGCTAACAATACCCACGACAACACCACACCTCCCCCGCCAACCTCCTCTCCACCATCTCCTCAAAATCCCCCTTCAACCGTCACCCGAGCCAACAATACCCACGACACCCCACACCTCCCCCCGCCAACCTCCCCTCCAAATCCCCTTCAACCATCACCCGAGCTAACAATACCCACGACACCCCACACCTCCCCTCCACCATCTCCTCAAAATCCCCTTCAACCATCACCCGAGCTAACAACACCCACGACGCCCCCACACCTCCCCCACCAACCTCCCCTCCACCAGCCTCAAAATCCCCCTTCAACCGTCACCCTAGCTAACAATACCCACGACACCCCACACCTCCCCCACCAACCTCCCCTCCACCATCTCCTCAAAAACCCCCTTCAACCGTCACCCTAGCTAACAATACCCACGACACTCGACACCACTCTCTTTCCTCCCCTCCACCATCTCCTCAAAATCCCCTTCAACCATCACCCGAGCTAACAACACCCACGACGCCCCCACACCTCCCCCACCAACCTCCCCTCCACCAGCCTCAAAATCCCCCTTCAACAGTCACCTGAGCCAGCAATACCCACGACATCCCCACACCTCCCCCGCAAACCTCCCCTCCACCATCTCCTCAAAATCCCCCATCAACCGTCACCCCAGCTAACAATACCCAGGCCAACCCCAAACCTCCATCCCCCACCCTCCCTTTCACTTTGTGATTCAGAAATAAAATAAAATCCCCTTCAAATTAGACTGATTGATTGTCAATGGTTTTCAGAAGAAATAAAAATTGGGTTCCCCTTTGAGGGTCTTTTGTGTCTTCAGGGTATTTTGGGTCTTTTCAGTCTTTGGGGTGTTCTGGGTCTTTTCAGTCTTTGGGGTCTTTTCAGTTTTGAGGGTATTTTGGGTCTTCATGGTCTTTTTAGTCTTTGAGGTCTTTTCAGCTTTGGGGTCTTCGGGGCCTTTTGGGTCGTCTTTTCAGTCTTTGGGGTATTTTAGGTCTTCGGGGTCTTTTGTGTCTTCGGGGTGTTTTTGGTCTTTTCAATCTTTGGGGTATTTTGAGTTATTGGGGTCTTTTTGGTATTTTGAGTCCTCAGGGGGGAAAAGGGGAGCGGGTCTTTTGGGTCTGTTGGGTACTTTAGGTTAAGTATTTCAGGTTACATTTGTGGGTGGAGTCAGGTCTGCTGTCCAACCAATGGGTGAAGCCCACACCCCTTTTCCCCACTCCACTTCCCCCCACAAGCCCCCTTCAACTGTCACCCTAGCTAACAATACTCGTGACCACCTTACCCTCCTTCCCCATCCCATCACAACCCCCCATCAGCCATCAACAAATGGGTGAAGTGCAGACATACATACAAACATACGTACATACATACATACATACATACATACAAACACTTGCTCCATTATATAAAGATTATTTATCCGTTTATTTAACTATTAACTAACTATTTAATAAGTTATTCATCTATCTATAATTCCAGTAATCTCTGTGTGTGTGTGTGTCTGTGTGTGTGTGTGTCTGTGTGTTTGTCTGTGTGTTTGTCTGTGTGTTTGTCTGTGTGTTTGTCTGTGTGTTTGTCTGTGACCGCTGTTTCTCGACAACCACGGGTCCGATATACTTGAAACTTGCCAGATATATTGCTGGGGACCTGAGGATGTGCCTTTTCAAGGTTTCATATTAATCGGAGAAGTAGTTACCGAGCTATGTCCAAAAAACGATTCAACCAATCAGAGAGCAGCGAGCTATCACGTGTGCCGAACGTGGCGAACAGACTCTGCCTCGGACGGCACATTTGAGAGCGTATTCATTTATTTCACGTTGGCAAACTATGTTGGCGCTATGTTGGCGTTAAACTATGTTTTAAAACTAATTAAAACTAATTTGCGATTCATCGTAACTGCGATATGCGACCTTCCGGACAGTCAAACGTGAGGACGTCACTTCCGGACTTACGGATAGTCATAGTGACGACGTACTGATGCTGAACGTGGCGAGCAGACGCTGCCTCGGATGGCACATTTGAGAGCGTATTCATTTATTTGACGTTGCAATCTGTGTTGATTGTTGTAAGGTACGATCGATTGTAGTACACGTTTATAATAACTCTGCCGATACAGGCCCGATTAACTGCAGCGCCATCCGAGCTGCGGCGTCGGGACGATACATTCATTGTACGGTCACATCACGCACTTACGGGCACGCCCATGGGCCCATGGGCACGCCCATGCATGCATGGGCGAAGACATTTTTTTTTTTTTTTTTTGGCAAGGAACGGGCACCCACGTACGGGCACGTCCTAGTATCTTTAACGATTTCATTTTATTGAAAGTTTAAAGCTATTAAACCAAATTAAGTTTAGATAGCAAACTTCGATAATGCAAAGACATGCATTTAGCTTGAATCAAAGTCCTACATCCAACCAACAATGACAAAAACCTGACTTGAATTTCAATGGACACCATCATCTCCCAATGATCTCACCTGAGTGCACCAATAAGTTTGCATAATCCGAGGTAACAATCCGACGTCGATGTGGAAGAACACGAGTCGTCTTGTAAAGAATCATTTTCTTCACTCTTGCTTTCATCCAGAAAGACCAAGTGATCGTGAAAATATTGAAGAAGCTCCTCTTCCTGAAAAATCCTGGCAATATATTCGTCATGCAAAGTGTCTCCATGGGATGTCGTACGGGCAGCATGTTGAGAATTTTCCTGTCTCTGTATGAAGGATGAAAGAGTGGTTAGATCCCCCACAGAGGTTGCACCATAGCTGCCGGTTTGGTTCTTTCCAGGAGAGCTTTCCAAGATCCGTGGATTGGCCATGTGTTGCAGCACATCTCCGAGACTTTGTACAAAGTCCAGCTGGTGTGCTGCAGTTTGCTGCAAAATAGAGAAATACGCAGGGAAGAACAACATCGATAACAGTGAAGATGGTACAGATATGAAATCAAGATCATGGAGAAACTTGACAATTCAAATAAGATAAAACGAGCAAGGTTTTCACATCGTACCATCCTTTCAATGAAGAAAGGTCCAATGGAAATAGGAATTGTGATTCATTTCCAGGTGGTTAAAATATATTGTCAGGAGGAAGCAAGAAAAACAAAAACACATCTGGGTGGCCAATACATACCTTGTCGTGCAACGGTACTTTGTTCAGAATGATTTCTCTGTTCTTCCTCGAGTGTTCAACAATCTCTCTCAGATCAGAATTTAGAAAGGCACAATGAAATAGCACCTGGAATAGAAAATATCAACGAGGTCATTCTGATCGATTTCTTGCTCATGGCCATTAAAAAAACAGTCCGCTACCGTTAAAGGGTGGAGTCCCACCTGCAGGACGCTGTTGAGGAAACAGGTGTTTCCCAGGTTCGCCAGGCCGGTGAACTGTGGACCATGGCTCACCAAACTCTCCCCGCTCTTCTCTCCATCTGAGGCTTCGGACGGCCTGCGAACATCATTGCCACATTGTTAAGTTTATAGGTTGATATGAATGAATCAGTTTCACATGTTCATTTTATATTATTCTCTCTTTAATAGGATGACGAGCCTGGTGTAGGCTGAGCGGTTAGGGGGCTGGCTTGGGATCCTAGGATCCTGGGTTCGAATCCCGGTCGATCGCTGAATTAACGCCAGAGGGGGCTGACTCAGGCTGTCATCCTTCCAAGGTCGACAAATTGAGTACCAGTTCACTAGTAATTCCGTGTGTGTCGCAAGAGGCGACTAACAAGGTTGGCGGCAGGAAGGGCATCCGGCCATAAAACATTGCTTCAAAAAGGGGAACAAGGTGCCCCAAATAGGCCAACCCCTGCTCTGCGGAGGGAAATGGCCTCCAAAGGTGGCTCTTTAATCACCATCTTGTATTGTACGGCTATCACAAGGATTTCGATGAGTATCGCGTGGTATCGTAATTCTGAACCAACATGAAAAATGTTAATATACACAAACCTGGAGTGAAGTTGATGGTGCCATAGCAAATCCAACCCAATATCACATTTTGAGTTTTAAAAAAATTTCCCCGTTTTGACCCCTGTGACCCTGATTCTCCCAACCCCAGGGGCATGTACCAGAGGTCAAATCCCAAAAAGATCGTTATATATTTAATGTGTTCTCCAATGTTGATTGCACATACAACATTCCATTAAAAAAGTTTTAAAATATGCCCCTAATTGCATTTTTCAGTTTTTGACCCCACCCAGAGATACCAAGTTTGGTGAATTTCTGACCACCCGTTTAGGAGGAGATAGCGTGACAGAAGGACAGAAAGACGGACTACAATATACCCCTGTTTTTTGTTTTTTTTTCAAAAAGCGTGGGTATAACTGCTGCTGGTACTGTTAACACATTATACTAACTCGATGATATTCATAGAATACTTTCCCCACACAATCAACTTGGTGCGAGCCAACCCTAAGGCACCAATTAAGTTATCGTTCCGTACATGTTCAACGCAGGTACTACGAGGGGAAATGGCCTATTCTTACACATTCTAAGACATAACTATACTACAAATGGGCCCATATGTTGCTCGTGTGACTAACTATGGGGGGCAACCCTTTAACCTTTAATGACTTCAATGTGCCAATCTCAAAAACCACAGCAATACTTTCCCCACACAATCAACTTGGTGCGAGCCAACCCTTCTGTTTTTGAAGGTTTTTTTCTTTGATCCAATATGGCTGCCAGACCACGTGACCGATGACATCACATATTTACATTCTCTTCTTTAATTGTTGCATAGATCACACTCAATAAATTTCAAACTGATGGGAGTGAGCTTTGTATTTGTCAAATTGTGACGTTAAAATTAAGAATGCACCAATTACGTTATCGTAACCAACACTTATTCGCAATGGGGAGTTCTTTAAAATGAGCCATGTTTCAATGTTTTCCATGGAGCAGTTTTGGAGTTAAAGAGGTGCAACGTTGTTTGGTTTTTCCAAGATGGTGCCTGTACCATGTGACCAATGACATCATAATTATCATAAAAAATTCCCAGGAGGCGCTCGTGTGGTGAAAATTCAGTGTCCATTGGACCAGCAGTTGCAGAGAGAAAAAAAAATTCATTCTGATCGGATCAAGCCTTGTACTTGTCGAATTACGACGTCAGAATGAAGGCACCGATGACATCATCATTAACATAACTTATTCCCCATGTGGAGTGCTTGACAAGGAGCCATGTTTCAATTTTTCCATGGAGCAGTTTCAGAGATGCAACGTTTTTCCAAGATGGCGACAGTGCTCCGTGATCTATGACGTCATCATAATCACAAAAAAAATTGACAGGACGAGGCGCTCCGATGGTGAAAAATTTCGTATCAATCGGACCAATGGTTGCTCAGAAAATGAATTGAAAAAATGCAGACACGGACGCGTGCACTCGATCGCCGAACCTAAATTTTTGCTTTGCGAGCGAAGAACCTATTTGCACCATGAGATGTGCCACTCCATACATTAGATATCTATGTGGAGAGAATTGGGGGTCCGCATGCACCCTCTGTACTCAGTACAACAAATCTTACACACACACACACACACACACACACACACACACACACACACACACACACACACACACACACACACACACACACACACACACACACACACACACACACAACCATCCACACACACAACCATCCACACACACAACCATCCACACACACAACCATCCACACACACAACCATCCACACACACAACCATCCACACACACAACCATCCACACACACAACCATCCACACACACAACCATCCACACACACAACCATCCACACACACAACCATCCACACACACAACCATCCACACACACAACCATCCACACACACAACCATCCACACACACAACCATCCACACACACAACCATCCACACACACAACCATCCACACACACAACCATCCACACACACAACCATTCACACACACAACCATGCACACACTCACCCATGCACACACTCACCCATGCACACACTCACCCATGCACACACACACCCACACACTCACCCACTCACACACTCACCCACCCACACACTCACCCACCCACACACTCACCCACCCACCCACACACTCACTCACACATTCACCCACCCACACACTCACACATTCATCCGCCCACACACTCACCCACCCACACACTCACACATTCACCCACCCACACTCACACATTCACCCACGCACACATTTACCCACCCACACATTTTTCCAAGATGGTGCCTGTACCATGTGACCTATGACATCATAATTATCATAAAAAAATTCTTCAGGAGGCGCTCGTACGGTGAAAATTCAATGTCCATTGGACCACCAGTTGCAGAGAGAAAAAAAAATTCATACTGATCGGATCAAACCTTGTACTTGTCGACTTATGACGACAGAATGACGGCACCGATGACATCATCATTAACATAACTTATTCCCCACGTGGAGTACTTGACAATGAGCCATGTTTCAATTTTTCCATGGAGCAGTTTCGGAGATATAGAGGTGCAACATTTTTCCGAGATGGTGACAGTGCTCCGTGACCTATGACGTCATTATTATCACTAAAAAAAATCGACAGGACGAGGTGCTCCGATGGTGCAAAATTTCCTATCAATCGGACCAATGGTTGCTCAGAAAATACAACAACAACAACAACAACAACAACAACAACAACAACAACAACAACAGGCATTTTAAGGCCATTTTCCCTGCTAGAGTGGGGGTTAGCCTTGCGGTCCCCATGACAATCTTCTCCATTTTGCCCTATTTTCTGCATCTCCCCTTGTTTAACCCCCTTGCCTGCATTTCTTCTTCCACCACCTTTAGCCAAATCTTTCTCGGTCTTCCCCGTGCTCTACTTCCTTCTACATTCATTTCCATCACTCTTCTCAACCAATCACTTTCATCCTTCCTCAACACGTGACCAAACCATCTCAACCTGTTTCTCTTCACAGCATCAATCACAGGCTCTATTCCCATCATCTTTCGCAATTCATCATTTGTCTTCCTCTCTCTCAACGATACTCCACACATCCACCGAACCACACACACACATTCACACACACACACACACACACACACACACACACACACACACACACACACACACACACACACACACACACACACACACACACACACACACACACACACACACACACACACACACACACAAAAGCATTTAATTATCAATTTCATTCAGACGTTTGTCTTGAGCGTTGTTCCGCACATCTCATTATAATTAAAGCATGCAAGATCCCGAGTGGGGATGCAAGTAACGTATTCCAGTCCACTTTAAAACTAAAAGAATTGGATATATCGATCTATTTATTTGTTGTGCACTGCTCCTCTCCCATGCCATCTCCAGGCGCTGCATGACGTCATTGCCGGGCACCGAAGGGGGCTCGACAATGACGCACGCTGAAAGGGAGTACTCGGTTTTCACTCCGGTTGTTTGTTTTTCCGGGCGATATCTCAGCCATCCTTTGAGCGAGGAAGCTGAAATTTGGGCACAACAGTGAGCAAGTACTTTGTCAAAAACAGTATTTTTTGTTTTTTGATTGATCAATTAATTGATGAGTTAATTAATAATTCGATTAATGACGTTTTTTTTTTTTTAAAGTTACAGATTCTGCTGAAATGGTGGTGGTTTGTGTGTTCTATTAGCGAATTGATTAATTATTTATTTTTTTATGATTATTATATATTTATTTTCATTATTTATTTATTTCATTTCTCATCTCTGCAATATCTCAGACACCTTTTGAGCTGGGAAGCTCATATTTGGACACGACAGTGACCAAGAGATGTGGATTTAAAGGATATCTTTGATTTATTGATTAATCAATTAATCGATTTATTCTTTATTAATTAATCAATTATTTAATTTTTGATTAATTGATTTAATGAACTTTTAAAAAGTTACACCTTCGGACGAAACACTGGTGGTTGAGGTCTGCCATTGGCTGATTCATTAACAAATTAATTATTTTACGATTATTATATTGTTACGGGCGTCGAGGATGAGGACCTGAGTCCCAAACGTCACTCCCGACTAAGTGTGTTATAGGGTGACTAATGTCAGCAAAGTTCGATCCCCCAACCCGCCGGGCCGAGGCCCGCAAGCTGGCCGAGCGGTTTTGGGAAAGCTTAAACTTGGAGTTTAAACTGCCACAGTCTGCTCAGGGGAGCTTGCAACCCGATCCGAAAAAGGTCAATCAAACAAGATGAAATACAATCAATTCACTTCAAATAAAGCAAAACGACACAATAATCAAATCATATAAGTACAAGTATGACAGACTTAATAAATTAATAATGACAGTCTGAAACAATTAACACAAGCCACAGACAACTGATATGAAAGGTTGACACAACATCGACGCACAACACTCTATCTAACCCAGGGAAGGTAAGGTAAGGTAAGGTAAGGAAAGTAATAAAATAATAATCGCAGAGAATTTAAATAAAATGTGATTTGAGGATGGGGATGGAATGGGGTTCAGGACTGTTTGAAGAGCAGCTTACTCAACGTTGGTCAGAGCGGGCTTGGCGGGAACCAAGGTTCACCAACGTTCCGCAATCCCCCTCTCCTTTCATCAACCTCCACGAGCAAGGATCGCGTGACCAAGAGCCGCTCTTCTTCCTCCCCCTGTCCTTCTCCCCCACGTTGTTGCTTCTGGATTCCAGAATCTGGAACAGCTTTTGGTTTCCGAGGAACTTCGACTTCTTCAGGCACACGACTTTTGCTCGATCCTTGTAAATCTGCCTCACAAAGTCCAGGAAACGATAAATCTGCCTCACAATCACAAAGTCCAGGAAACGGTAAATCTGCCTCACAAAGTCCAGGAAACGGTAAATCTGCCTCACAAAATCCAGGAAACGGTATATCCGCCTCACAAAGTCCAGGAAACGGAAATCAGCAAAGCCTCCACGCTGGCCGATTTTCTTCTTCCTCTCACGTGCGCTTCCTGCCCTTTTTTTTCTGCTCAGAAAAAGGGTTGAATACTTCCCAAAGCTGTTTTTGTGCAACATCACCAACAGTCAAAATCACGTGGCGTAAAGAGAGTCGTTATGGAGTAAACTTTAAGAAAAAGGAAAAATAAATACGAAAAGGTCCTATTTGGGGAACCACATCCCAACTGATAGCCTTATACAACATACCCCAAACAACACACCTCCCAAATGACCAACATTCCCACAAACATAACAATATCTTTATTTTTATTTCACAACTAATTCATCAATTATCGTACACCTCTCCCTCCCAATACAATCTATGCGCTGTGTCGTGAATCATTAGTTCCATCTGGGTAAAGGCCTTCATTATACGCACATGCACTTCTTATGATGCTATTCCTGTGTCCACCGCGCGGGGAAGGATTTATTTACCGTCTGTGCGTGAGGGGTTTCATACTTTCATTCAGCTGTTCTGTGCCTTCAAGTTGGTAAGATTGCCAAAGGACATGCTTTATATATTTGCTTATATCCCTGTAATGTCGTAATGTTAATGAAGGTGCTCTGGGATGCTTGCTTATTAGCTTTTGTGTTTTCTTTGTAGATGAGTTGCATTCAAGTGAATAAAAGCTCACGTTGGGATATTTCCTGGTGCATCGTTTCGTTTCCCCACACGCTGCATGGCGGTATTGCCGCGCTCGAGGATGTTATTTATTTCGTTGCCCTGGGGGCAGCGTACATTGAATGTACCTGTACTTGTTGCGTTGTTTTTTTTGTATCGACACACACCTTCCCCATTCAGCGTGCACTCCCTTCTCCCCACGCCATTGCCCCACACACCTTCCCCATTCAGCGTGCACTCCCTTCTCCCCACGCCATTGCCCCACACACCTTCCCCATTCAGCGTGCACTCCCTTCTCCCCACGCCATTGCCCCCTCACCTTGTCGATGGTTCGTTGTGATCGACCTCAACTTCTGGTGCAGCTTCAACATCCGGTCGCGATGACAAGTCAGATCTTTCACTTCTGCCGACCCTGGAACAGCGAGCTCCCTGAGAGGAAACATGATCATTGCATTTAACAGCTGATATCACGAACAGGTGCGGATAATTTCACATCATTTATAGTTTGATGGATCGTTGGATTTCCCTTCACCACACAAAACATGTCAATTTTGAACGACTTTGCTTTCGGTTGAATTCGTCCGGCCAACTGTCCGACCAAGAGATGGACAGGAATGTAAAACACCGACGGACGAACTGGCGTGTTATTACAGAGAAGATGTCATACATTGTAAAATCGGTAATAGTTGTCTCAACTCACCATGATGCTGCAGTTTGTATTCGCTTCGACAAGAAAAACTTCTCCAACACGAAGTTTAAACGCATGAGCTTGTTAACAAGAGCAAAGTAAATAGTTTTACCCACTCGACACACACGAGCTGCACAAAACACGTCCCTTGCTGAGGCTTCTGTGACTCAACAATGACATTGTGTGTCACCGCTGCCATGGCAACAATAGCACAACGGTTTTGTGTGGAATCACAAAGTGCAGAAAGCAGTTCTTCATGATGATGTCATAGGTGCCTCCATTATGACGTCATAATTCGACAAGTACAAAACTTCATCCGATTCAAGATGAAATTTCTCGAGCATAATCTAGGAATAAATTCGTTTGGAAAACATATAATGATGACGTTATTGGTCACGTGGTTCAGCCGCCATATTTGTTTTAACACAAAAGCCTCAAAAACCACTGAAAATACATCATGGCGAGGGTTTGCAATCTCTGATTGCTCTTTTCCTTGTTATCCTTATTGTCAAGGTCACCCACAACGTGAAATCAGGGGGGTCGAGTTTTCATTTAAAATATATTTCAAACCACTATAACTCGAAAAGTGCAAGAGATATACATACACTTACTGTTACTGACATATAGGAAGTCACATCCGGTATGTCACATCATAGTACAGGCATATTTGGAATTTCGTGTATTTTTTTTGTTAAAAGCAAAAACTCAATTGATTTTGTAAGAAGGTATCATAAGCTTTAAAAAAAATTAGGGTGGCATTTTTTCTGAACATTCTAAGACTATGAAATCCAAAATGGCGTCCAAAATGGCCGCCGAACACTAATAATGCGATATCTTCGCGAGTACATGTGATACAATTACAAATAAAGTGTCTAAATATATGTTTTCTGAGACCAGGAATCGAATGGAATCATCAAATTTATGTTATATGTATGATCTACATGCCAAATTCCAAAATGGCCACCGCGCACCCGCAATGTAAACTATACCTTCTCCCTTCGCATATAATTACAAACAAAGTATTGTTGCGGACGCGGTTAAAGATGTTATTTACCAAGCGGTTGGTATTACCGCGACCGAACAGTTCCCCCAATTCTTCCCCAACTCACCCGATTCACCCAGACGTTGGCCAAATCGCGCTATGCCAAATCAATGATAGAAAGGACACGACGACTGGGAAAGAGGAAACGACGCAAGGGGTACAGTTCTCAAGACCTCCGGAGGAGGGTATAATTACAGTGGTGGAGAAAAGGGGTAGATTACAAGGCAGTGAGGTAAAGACACAGAAGAGATGGGCACTTAATTACTGTCTTATCTTATCCCAGACAGACCACAGACAAACGGAACAAGGCAGACTTACACAGGGATTGATGGCAGGAAGGGACAGGTAGGTCGATAGCACAAGGTGCACCTTGGCTCGGGGACAGGATAAAGCACGGTCCAGAAGATGCGGGGAGGCCTCACAGCGCTCGGAGGGGACGTCTTTCTTGCTTCAAGCTCAGCGTGCATCTGACGTCACCTCCCCCTCACTGCGCATGCTCAGCGGGGAGTGACACGCCCTCGGCTGGTTGGTTCCGCCCCACTGGGGCCGGTCCGCCGCTTCCATTGGGTGCGGGGGTTACCGGGCTCCGCCCTTGACGAGGAGCTGACAGGGAGCCCCTATTTGGTAACCCCGTCGTGCACATGTTTGATGGCGGCTCGTTGGGAAGGCCTGGTGCCCTCCCAACACCCCCTACCAACCAAGCCGGAGTGAGGACGCGCACTTCCTGCGCTCGTTGTTGTTGTTGTTGTTGTTGTTGTTGTTGTTGTTGTTGTTGTTGTTGTACTGTGAGGAAGAGCTGCGGGGAGGTATTGGGAGGTCCTAAACTTCCTAACGGTGCCATACAATCACATTCTGGTGCAACGAAGGGTCAGAATTAATGGAAACGAGTCCTTAACTGACATAGACTAAGAATAACTAGCAAGATGTCCTATAGTTGTCTTACATGAGATGCGGTGAACCTGGGCACGACATTTAATGGGGGAAATAGGGGGAGGTCGGGTCTACAGAGTGTTGTTTACAGAAAATGGGACTAGGGAATGGGGGATTGGGGATAGTTGGGAAGTATTGAGGAAATAGGGGAATATTTACAAGCGGATATGGATGGATGCAAATCCCATATCCGCAACAGTATCTATTTAAAGACATGTATTTTTCACAAAGAATACATAATTAACAAGCCAACAAACAGATCTAAATAAAATGAAATACTTGAATTACTGTTCAATCTCTTAAATCGTTCAAACAGGAAGATGCAAAAAGTCATACTGATTAAATGCCTGGCTTTCATTTAGTATTTTTAACAATGGATATCAAGTGAATTATAATTTTGTGAATGTCATAGAAAGTAACACCTCAATCTTCACAGTCTTCATTTGTCCCTGGTTGGACAGTTTTGTTGTTGCAGCTGAAAACCCAGCATCCACAAACTTCCGTACATGGGACATTGTTCTTGCGACAGCTGCACCTTCCTTCGCATCCACGTTTGCACCCGCGCTTCAGGAGCTGGTGGATTCAAACAGCGAACTGGAGAGAAGTGACTTGAAACTGCATCAAATGTCCAACCAAATGCAGCTGGTGCTGGGAGGCACGGGTGAGTTTCACAAGCTTTTCTCCAAATCATGGATATGTAATGTGCCCGACGAATGTGTAAGTCCAGTGAACCAGAAGTTGGTGGTAGGTTTTCTCCTTCGGCTGCACGATTTGAGAAGAGGAACCAACGGAGCTCATTCACTTTTGTGTAGATTTTGGATCGATACAAAATACAGACAAAGCGTTCCAACTGAGAGCATACATCAGCGGGCAGATCAATGTCATCATTCCCGAGCATTGCTAGTGCATCCAGGATCTCATCATCACAAGACATAAATGCCTTGAAGCACGAGTCTTTGGTTCTGCCAGCAAATCTACCAGACATATCGGAACCTGTCAGAGCATGAAAACCTAACAGTGCAGAAGCGCGCTTTGGTCCTAAGTTGTTGTATATGCTCCGCACAGAAATGTTCCTCTTCAGCCTGCCCTTTCCCGTAAGGAAGGTTGTAGACGTTGGTAAGTTTGGATACATGTAGACAAGCAACAAAAAGACGTCTGTGTCTGGGGAACTGACAACAAGTTCTGCTTCATTGAGAACAGTTGGAGCATGCAGTACAAGCAAAGTGTCTGCCTCTTCTTGGCTGTGAGTGAGGAGCGAGTCTGGGATATCAACATTGCCCTTGGTTTGTGTTCCTGAGGTCACCATAAGTTGTTTCAGTCTGTTGTTGGAGCTCTTGCTGTGACATACAACTTTGTCAGCCAAATAGTCGGTCAGTTGTCCTTTGGCGCGGATATCTGATAAGAAGTCCTTCAGGGAAATATGTTGGATTAAAGTGTTGTCCTTCACGTGGTAATATGTTGACTTTCCCTTGGTCCTCTTTGTCCTCATCTGTTCCTTGAGCGATGTTTTGATGTACCGGTCGAACACCAATCTGACCTCATCATATTGTGCTGCCATGTTACAGATTATCTGGAGAAAGGCATCTGCAAAGTCTTGGCATGTTTTCATTTGTTCCGTTTTGATAACTGAATTTACCACAGCCATGTTTTTGTGCACATCCAGAGCTAAGCCGACGGTAAGGGGAGTCTCAGTGCGGTGTTTGAAAGTGACATCTTCATGTTTTGTTTCATAGGTGACCTGCCGATCAGACTTGTATGCACATACGAAATGTTGTGCCA
Organism: Myxine glutinosa; assembly: GCF_964187855.1. NCBI lineage: Eukaryota > Metazoa > Chordata > Myxini > Myxiniformes > Myxinidae > Myxine > Myxine glutinosa. Next base: position 107,253 of record NW_027616505.1, on the reverse strand, counting down.
GCACAGATGCACTTTGGTTCATAGATTCGGCCCTGCTGATTGTTTTAACATGATGTAAACCTTGGATAGCAAGCTTGCAGAGGAGTTGAAGCAAAGCAGGTGGTTCATAATTATCAAATGTTCCTTCGAATTTCCACGGGGTTGCGCTTGCAATGTCTCTTCTCAGTATTTTAGATGCTTTCAGAAGGACTTTCACATCTTCTCTTAGGTCTTTTGTATCGGAGGCCAACGCACCAGCTAACAGGGTTTCCTTGGATTTTGTAGAAAGTACTTGCTCAGGTTTGGTTTTGTCTGGAGGCCTGGTGAAGTGCACATCAGCGATGTTGTCCAAAATCAGTTGCTTTAAGTATGGTTTATATCGCGGATTGTCGGGTAAAGGGAACCCATTGGCTTCTAGCAAACCAACATATGATTGTTCAATGTCGTTCATATTCAAAGCTGAACTGTTAGATGGGTCATTGATTTCAGTTTCCACCATGTCGAGCATCTCCAGGTCAGACACTAACTGTGCAAAATGAACATGCTGTTTTGGAGGTCTGTTAGCTTTTTCTATGTCTCGTTTTGCATGGCCTAAGCACAGAAGGTGATACTTCATGTCCTCAGCAACTGCTGTAAGAAGATCAGATGAGCCTACAACATTGCTCAGTCTAACTTTCAAAAGTTTTCTGTCTGTTTGTTGACCAATGGCTTTGAGCTGAGCTCCCATGTTTTCAGTTGAGGCGTCGTGCAATTTGTCTGCTTTGTCTTCCTGACAAATGACACACATCTCCTTGTCGAAAGCCTGACTTCTGGTAGATCACTGTGATGTGGAAGCACTTGTAGATGCAGCATCAGATTTTTTCGGTCGTCCTTTTGTCTTCTGTTTTATATAACTGACGCTGCCTGTCGCTTGTCCTTTCTCATATCGGGTCTTGGCTCGTTCAATGCATGTTTTATGTGTGAGATCCTTATAACATGTCTTGTGGTATGAAAAACCATTCTGTTAAAGCGCGGCGTTACGCGCGCTGCTTGCGAGCAAGGAGGAAGCGGACAAGCGGTAACTTATAAGCGTCTTTATTTCAGGAGCTCACTGTAACACTGGCGCGCTCCGGGCTGCGCGCCCGGTGTATATCATGAGGCCACGCCTACCCCTCGGGCGTGGCCACCGCCCACTTGGTGCGCGGAATGATGTCACCACGCCAGTGGGCTTTTGTGTCCGCCACACGCGCCCCCCCAGAATTCCCGCGCACCTGGAGGGCCAGTTTGCGGGGCAGACGAATGACCCAGCCGAAGCGCCCCCTGGCGATCGGCGGCGTCCGGGGTGCAGGGATGCCAGGTGGGATGCCCCTGGCTGCCCCTGGGATGGGTGCAGGACCGGGGGGCGGCATGTCGGCGGGGCTGGGCGGTGCCGGGGGGCCGCCCGCAGGGGGGTGGCCCCGACGTGGGGGTCGGGCCACTGGCGGTGGATGGTCCACGTCGAGGTGGGCCGGCTTGAGGCGGTCCACCGAAACGCGGTCAGGAATACCGCCGATGTCCAGGGTAAAGTGCTTCGCCCCGGTCTCCAGCACGCGGAAAGGCCCGTCGTACGGGGGCCGCAGTGGTGTCCGGTGAGCATCGTGGCGGACGAAGACGTACTCCGCCGTGCGAAGCTCCGGGGCGACGTGCGTCGGTGGGTGCCCGTGGCATGCCGTTGGCACCGGGGCGAACCTCTGGGCGGTCTCTTGCAGAGCGGAGCGCTGCTGTGCCACGGACCATGGTGCCGTGGAGTCGGGGAGGAACTCGCCCGGCACCCGCAGCAGTTGCCCGAAGACCAACTCCGCCGCGGATGCGCGCAGGTCCTCCTTGGGCGCCGTCCGGAGGCCCAGCAGGACCCAAGGGAGCCTGTCGACCCAGCCGCCGTCGCGGAGGGTGGCCCGGAGCGCGGCCTTCAATGAGCGGTGAAATCGCTCACACAGGCCATTAGCCTGGGGGTGGTAGGCCGTGGTTCGGTGCAGCCGGACCCCGAGCCCCTGCGCGACCACCCCCCAGAGCTCCGAGGTGAACTGGGGGCCGCGGTCGGACGAGATGTCTGAGGGGGCGCCGAACCGGGCGACCCAGGTGGCGATGAAAGCCTGCGCGACATCGGCCGCCGTTGTCGACGCCAAGGGCACGGCCTCCGGCCACCGGGTGGTGCGGTCCACCATGGTGAGGACGTAGGTGAAACCCCGCGAGGGGGGCAGAGGTCCCACCAGGTCCACGTGGACGTGGTCAAACCGGCGTTCCGGCACCGTGAACGGGGCCAACGGGGCCTGGGTGTGCTGGTGCACCTTGGCGTGCTGGCACGCGAGGCACGTCCTGGCCCAGCCGCGGACGGCCTTCCGGAGGCCATGCCAGACGAACTTGTCGGCGATCAGCCTTTGGGAGGCCCTCGCACCCGGGTGGGACAGGCCGTGGATGGCGTCAAACACCTGGCGCTGCCAGCCCGCGGGCACGATGGGGCGAGGACGCCCGAGGGAGACGTCGCACAAGAGGGCCGTGCCCGCGCCGTCGAACGGCACCTCGGTGACGCGGAGGCCCGTGACGGCGGTCCGCAAGGCCTGGACGTCGGGGTCAGCGGCCTGGTCCGCTGCCATCCGGGCATAGTCGATGCCGAGGTGGACTGCGTGGGCGACGGCCCGGAAAAGGCAATCCGCCACCGGGTTGTCCTTCCCCGCGACGTGGTGGATGTCCGTCGTGTACTCGGACACGGCCGAGAGGTGACGCTGCTGCCGGGCCGACCACGGCTCGGTGACCTTGCCCATCGCGAAGATCAGCGGCTTGTGGTCGACGAAGGCAGTGAACGCACGGCCCTCGAGCAGATGGCGGAAGTGCCTGACCGCCAAGTGAAGCCCGAGCAACTCGCGGTCGAAGGTACTGTAACGGCGTTCGGGCGGGCGAAGCTGCCGGCTAAAGAACGCCAGTGGTTGCCAAGCTCCACGCACCCATTGCTCGTGCACCGCGCCCACCGCGTAGTCCGAGGCATCGGTGGTGAGGGCGATCGGTGCATCGGGCGCCGGGTGCGCGAGCATGGTGGCGTTAGCCAAGGCGAGCTTCGCGCCCGTGAACGCCGTGTCCATCTGCTCGGTCCAGGTAATGTCGCCTTTGCCCGGCTTACCTCGGAGAGCTTCGTGCAGGGGGCGCAGGAGCTGGGCGATACGGGGCAGGAACCGATGGTAAAAGTTCACCATGCCCAGGAACTCCTGCAGCCCTCTGATCGTGCGGGGGTGCGGAAACCCCTTCACCGCCTCCACCTTGGCCGGCAGGGGGACGGCTCCGTGCCTGGTGACACGGTGCCCCAGAAAATCGATTATGGCGGCGCCGAACCGGCACTTTGCGGGGTTCACAATCAGGCCATGCTGGCACAGGCGTTCGAAGAGCGTGCGGAGGTGGCGTAGGTGCTCTTCGCGGGACGCGCTGGCGACGAGGATATCGTCCAGATAGACGTAGGCAAAATCCAATTCGCGCAGGACGCTGTCCATCAGTCGCTGGAACGCCTGAGCCGCATTCTTCAGACCGAAGGGCATGCGCAGGAACTCGAAGAGTCCGAATGGCGTGATGACCGCCGTCTTCGGGACGTCCTCCGGCCTGACGGGGACCTGATGGTAGCCGCGTATGAGGTCCACCTTCGAGAAGAAGGACATGCCCGCCAAACGGGCGGAAAAGTCCTGAATCTGGGGGACGGGGTAGCGGTCGGGAGTCGTGGCATCATTGAGACGGCGATAGTCTCCGCACGGTCGCCATCCCCCGCCGGGCTTCGGCACGATGTGCAGTGGCGACGCCCAAGCGCTCTCTGAGCGCCGAACGATGCCGAGTCGCTCCAGGGTAGCGAACGCCGCTTTTGCCACCGCCAGCTTCGTCGGCTCGAGGCGGCGTGCCCGGGCGTAGACCGGTGGCCCGACGGTGGGGATGTGATGGGCCACCCCGTGCTTGACGGCCCCCGCCGAGAAGGTGGGCCGCGTGAGGGCCGGGAAGCCGGCGAGGAGGCGGGTGAATGCGTCCGCTGCCGGAAGCGTACAGACCAACGTGGCCGGAACCGAACCGTTCGGCAAGCCGCTTGGCAAGCCGCTCGTTGAGCTGCTCGCCGAGCTGGGCAACGCACAAGCGAGCGAGCTGAACGTCTCAGCCTGGACAAGACGTCTGCGCTTGACGTCGACCAGGAGCCCATTAGCGCACAGGAAGTCTGCGCCAAGCAGTGCCATGGGCACGTCGGCGGTGACGAACGTCCATCGGAAAACCTGCCCTCCGAACCGCAGAGAGAGGCAGCGTTTTCCGTACGTACCGATGGGCGTCCCGTTCGCGGCAAGCAGCGCGGGGCCCCCACCCGCGGCGTGCTTGTCTGACGTGCTGGCGGGAACGACACTCACCTGCGCTCCCGTGTCGCACAGGTAACGGCACCCGGAGAAGGTGTCCGTTATGAACAGCAGGCTGCTCGAACGGCCGGTGCTCATCGCCACTATTGAGCGCCGGCCCGGGCGTTTCCCGACCTGTTGAAGGAGCATGGCGGATGACACTGCCGAGCTTCGTGGCCGAACTTGGCGTGGAACCAGCACCAGGTGGTGGAGCTGGAGGAGCGCGGCTGGCTCTGCCAGGCCGGTGGAGTTGGCGGGTTTCCCCACGGTGGCGGTTTTCGCCGCGACGGTGGGCGGGGCGTGGCGGCGGTCACGAGGTGCGTATCAGCATGCTGCGTATGCTGTATAAGCTGATGCTGTGGATCAGCAGCAGCAGCAGCATCAGCAGCATTAGCAGCATCAGCCACGAGGGCCGTGACGGCCACGCCGACTCTCGCCCGCGTGTCCGAAGCGGCGAAGTACTTGTCCGCCTCGGCCGCCAATGCTCGGGGTTCCGTTAGCCCGGTCCCGGCCAACGCGAGGCGAACCTGCGCTGGAAGTTGGCGACGGAAAAGCGCCCGGAATAGAGAACCAGGGGCTTCGTCGCCCAACAGTGACAGCATATGGTCCATTCGGACCGACGGGCGCGTGTCACCGAGCTCGGGGAGATCCAGGAGGCGGTCGGCCCGTGCGTCGTCCGTGAGGCCGAACGTGGCTAGGAGTAGCCGCTTGAGTGCCTCGTACTTGTGGCCGTCCGGTGGGTGGCGAAGGACGGACACAACTCGAGCGGCCGTGCCGGGCCCGAGGGAGGCGACGACGTGGCAATAGCGCGTGTCATCGCCGGTGAGGCGCCGAAGCTGAAATTGGGCTTCGGCCTGGACGAACCAGACTTCGGCCTGAGCCTCCCAAAATTCGGGAAGTTTGATGAAGTTGGCCATGGCAATGGCGTCGCGTGTGGAAGGATCGCTCCGGCAGATCCAACGTCGAGGGGGTCACCAGTAAAGCGCGGCGTTACTCGCGCTGCTTGCGAGCAAGGAGGACGCGGACAAGCGGTAACTTATAAGCGTCTTTATTTCAGGAGCTCACTGTAACACTGGCGCGCTCCGGGCTGCGCGCCCGGTGTATATCATGAGGCCACGCCTACCCCTCGGGCGTGGCCACCGCCCACTTGGTGCGCGGAATGATGTCACCACGCCAGTGGGCTTTTGTGTCCGCCACACTGTAACAGTTCATGGGCTGACAAACCTTTTATGCGATTCTTTAATGTGGAGAATTCTGTTTCCCCATATGAACATCGAACATCAGTTGTTGTAATTACTTTCTCTACTGAAGGCAAAGAAGGACAAAGCACATAGTTTGTATAATCTGTTTGCTTGCTGCTCAACTGGCAAATAAAGCATAGTTCAAAATCCACCGTTTTTGACTTCTTGTTAGATGAAGACTCTGCCATTTTGGTTAATCTAAGGCAGGGGTCGGCAACCTTTTTGACATCAAGTGCCAGTTTGAAATGTTCTTGTTGATTAGTGTGCCATATCAATATTAAGTTTAACATTAAGTTTAATTATGACACCACATGAAAAAAATACTTCCAACAGACATGGAATTTTATTCCATCCACATAGGCTACATGCATAGAAAACAACATTTTAAAGAAACTTTTGTCTCTCATAATCAGGACATTGTATTGATCATTTTATCATTGTAAAATTTGTCCCCCATGAGGTTACAAATTATATGCAAATTATATGCACAAATTATACCCCATTTCAAAACACTGCTTTCAGTAACTCATTTACAAAGTATTGCATTGGGAACAAATGTCAAAAAGGGAGAATAAAGTGTATCAAACAGAAATACCAGTACTATACAAGAATGCTGCCATCCTCGTGAAAACATCCACATCTGAGTTGGAAAAAAAAGAGATGGACATACAGCTACATATGCAAACCCAAGTGTACTACAAATAAACAGATGCCTACCAGTCAGTGTGATCCCTGGCCCTGCTTTCCTTTGCTGAGCTTCATTATCTGGGGGTTGTAGTTAGTCACTTTAAGTTGCAAACATGCTTCGGAGTGGTCGGTTGTCAAACGACTACGGGAGGCCATTTCTTCAATGCGTCGCTCAACACTTCTAGCTGACATGGGAATATCTTTTATTCTTGATTTTATTGTCTCTTTGATGGTAAGCCTTCAAACAGAACCTCTGAGCGACATAGAAAAGCCTCCTTAATATATTCGCCATCAGTGAATGGCTTTCCGCGTTTCGCAATGCAATGAGCAATGCGATAGTTTGCTTCAGTCGCATGGTTTTTAGCAGTGGCGAAGATTTTGAGGGTGTTGGCTTGCTTCCCATACCTGGACAAGGCACGTTTGATGGATTCTGCCTTGTCTGCCTGATCTTTGAAAGTTTTCTCTTGCTTTGTCTCAAAATGGCGCTTAACACTCAACGTTCGACAAACAACATTTTCAAAACATAAAGTACACAACACAGCACGGTCCTTCTGAAAAACAAAACCCCACTCTTCTGTCCATGAGGGCTGGAATGCCCGAACCTTTACTTCAGCTTTCTTAGCTAGCGGGGTTGCCATCATCTACCGAACCTGAACCGCTTCACTGCAATTCCTGTGGGAAATATGAGCGGGAGGCCGTACCGTCAAACTAAATAAGACAGGCCGCGCAACAGCCAATGGCTGTTCAAGAAGTGATTTGTCATGCAACTGAGAGGGCACTGCTTTCGCCAGTGTGCCAATGATTACGCTGCCGCGTGCCAATGGTGGCACGCGTGCCTAAGGTTGCCGACCCCTGATCTAAGGTCTCTAAGCTGTGTTATCCTGGGTGATGGTTGCTGTGGGTACTTGCAGCCTGCAAAAGAAGAAAAGAATATGTTAGTACACCATAAAATGGACAAGTGGAACCTTAACGCTATAAAGCGAACAAACTGCTGCCGGTGACTGGATTCGAACGTCAATTTTCCGGCCGCCATGTTGAAATAAAAAAGGCAGCCTCTGTCTGAAATTGTGCAAAATAAAAAGATTAGTAGTCAGGTGGAAGTTATTGTTATTATAGTCACCTCTATATACAAGTTCCAAGCAGTTCATGCTGAAAACAAAAATATTTAAACCACATTAAGTTAATTTTAGCGTCTAATTTAGGGCGTTTTGCTACGGTGGCGGCCATCTTGGATTTCAGGCCGTTAGAATGTTCAGAAAAAATGCCACCTTAAATTTTTTTAAAGCTTATGATACCTTCTAACAAAATCAAGTGAGTTTTTGCTTTTAACAAAAAAAATACACGAATATTTTTTTCATGACAAATATGCCTACAGTATCATGACCTTTGTGAACATTTGTTATGACAGTCACATCCGACATTTAAAAATTTGTTTGTTTGTGAACAAGGTTTCTCAAAAAGTTGTGGACGGATTCGGACGAAATTTGGCGGAGAGGTAGTGTATGTGACAAGGAAGAACCCATTCAATTTTGTTGAAGATCCGGATCCGGCTCCGGCTTGTCGAAGTTTTTCAGTAATTCTTCATCATTGGGAGATCAGGCCAAAAACTATACATAGCAGGATATCTCAAAAAGTTATGGATGGATTTGGACGAAACTTGTTGGACAGGTTGTGTGTGTGACAAGGACAAATTGATTCGATTTTGGTGAAGATCTGAATATGGATTCGGACATGAGAATAATTTAATTTTTAGAGTGATTCTTCACCATTGAGAGATCGGGCGAAAAACTATACATTGTGGGATATCTCAAAAGGTTATTGACGGATTTGGACGAAACTTGTTGGACAGGTTGTGTGTGAGACAAGGAAGAATCGATTCGATTTTGGTGAAGATTCGGATCCGGCTAGCGTAATTTTTTAAGTGATTCTTCACCATGGAGTGATATGGCCAACCAGGCGGAGGTATGCTCTCTACTGAGTGCCGTTCTAGTTCATTCCATGTTAGTATAGACATCTGGTTGCGAACTTGGTTTCCTCGTTCTTTCAGTGGATCATTCTGATATCGCATTTTGAACGCGTCTACTAATCGAGTGAGTACAGATTACGTTTGCTCAAATGCTGTTCCACATGTTTCTTATATTTTAGCTGAAGCACAGCAGGAGCTTACTTGTCTTATGCACTGTAATGATATTCTTGTGTGTGATGGGGCAGGATGATGAGGCAGAAGGACCAGAGCAGAATCACCATTCCAATTCCTAGTTCTTTTGCTGGAATAATAATAGATACAAAACATGAGATGCAGGCCTTGTGTCGTTTGCGGCAAACGAAAATGTAAAAAAAAAGAGGGACGGTGTTGTTGCCACCTGGTGGGGAGAGGCTGAATCTCCAATGAATATCATTCAGGGGTGTGTTGTATTACTCACAAGAACGGCACTCGGTCGAGCAAATACCTCCGCTAGGCTGAATAGTTTATGTTTTGTATCCCACTGATAGGCCGGATCTGGATTCGGATCTGCACCAAAATCTAATCAGGTTGTCCTTGTCACCTAACCAACTCATCCCCCTAGTTTAATCATAACCCGTCCACAATTTTTATAAATATCATGTTATATATCGTTTTTCGCCCGATCTCCCAATGGTGAAGAATCACTTGGAAATTAAATAATTATTGTATCCGAATCCATATTCAAATCTTCATCAAAACTGAATCGATTCGGTCTTGTCACACAACCAACCAGTCCACCAAGTCTCATCCAAATCCGTCAATAACTTTTTCAAATATCATGTTATATGTCGTTCTTCGGCCGATCTCCCAATAGACTAGGCCAATTTTCCAGATATGGGTGTTGTTGTAGTGTATGAGGCATTTTTGAGAAAAAGTAGGTAAAGACTTTTTAACTCTTTTAAGATATGCTGAATCCAAATATGCTGTTTACCAGGCCAGCAATTGACTCGTTCACTCTGAAAAATGTAAAACAAGACACATACGCAAGTCGTGGAAAGAAAATATTCACATGGAGCACAGATCTATGAAACAATAAACACCGTGTGGCAGACACGAAAGCTCACTGGCGTGAGTGCATCATTCTACGCACCAAGTGGGCGGCGGCCACGTCCGAGGGGTAGGCGTGGCCGCGGGATATACACCGGGCACGCAGCCCGGAGCGCTCCAGTGCTACAGTTGAGCTCTTATAATAAAGACTCTTAAACTTACCACGTTGTCCGCTTCCTTCTTGTTGTACAAGTAAGCGCGCGTAGCACCGTGCTTCATTGGTGACCCTCCGACGTTCTGGTCAGTCTTCGCTGACCACCCGAACCCACCACAGCAATGGCAACCAACGCGGTCCAAATGAAACTCCCCGAGTTCTGGGAGACGCAAGCCGAAGTCTGGTTCCTGCAGGCAGAAGCCCAGTTCCGACTTCGAGGCATCACGGTGGACGAGACCAGGTACTGCCACGTGGTCGCCTCCCTCGGGCCCGGCACGGTCGCCCGCGTCGTGTCGGTCCTGAGGAACCCACCAGCCGACGGCAGGTACGAGGCGATCAAGCGTCTCCTCCTCGCCACGTTCGGCCTCACGGTGGACGCACGGGCCGACCGCCTCCTGGACCTCCCCGAGCTCGGTGACACGTGGCCGTCGGTCCGCATGGACCATATCCTGTCGTTGATGGATGACGGAACCCCGAGCTCTCGCTGCCGAGACCGACAGGTTCTTCGCGGCTTTGGACGTGCAGGCGAGTTTTGGCGCGGCCGTCGCGCATCCCGAGGCTGACCCTGATGCTGATGCACCACACCTCGGGGATCCCGAGGCTGATGCATGCCGTGTGGCCGCCGCCACGCCACACCCACCACCACCGCGAAAACCGCGGCCTCCGCCTTCGCCGCAAACCTGGTGCCATTTCCACGCCAGGTTTGGCCACAAGGCGAGGAATTGTTGCCCGCCGTGCTCCTTCGGCAAGTCGGGAAACTACGAAGCCGGTGCTCGGTAGCGGCCCTGAACGTCGGCCATTCCGGCAGCCTTCTTTTTATAATGGACACCTTGTCCGGGCGCCGTTTCCTATGCGATACGGGGGCACAGGTGACCGTTATCCCTGCCTCTACGTCCGACAAGCACACCGCGGGCCGGGGCCGTGCGTTGCTTGCCGCGAACGGAACACCCACACGCACATTCGGGAAGCACTGCCTCTCCCTGCGGTTCGGAAGGCAACGCTTCGCGTGGACGTTCGTAACCGCTAGTGTCCCCATGGCACTGCTCGGTGCGGACTTCCTCTGTGCACACGGGTTGTTGGTCGATGTGAAGAACAGACGTCTCGTCCAGGCTGAAACGTTCAGCTCACTTGCTTGCATGCTGAGCAGCTCGTTGGGCGGCTCACTGAGCGGCTCACCGAGCGGCTCGCCAAGCGGCTTGCTGAGCGGTTCGGTCCCGGCGAAGTTAGTTTGTACGCTTCCCGCAGCGGACGACTTCACCCGCCTCCTCGCCAGCTTCCCGGCCCTTACGCGGCCCACCTTCTTGGCGGGGGCCGTCAAGCATGGGGTGGAACACCACATCCCCACCACCGGGCCACCGGTCTACGCCCGGGCACGCCACCTTGAGCCGACGAAGCTCGCGGTAGCTAAAGCGGAGTTCGCTATGCTGGAGCGGCTCGGCATCGTGCGGCGCTCCGAGAGTGCTTGGGCGTCGCCGCTTCACATCGTGCCAAAGCCCGGCGGGGGATGGCGACCGTGCGGGGACTACCGGCGCCTCAACGACGCCACCACCCCCGACCGCTACCCCGTCCCCCACATCCAGGACTTCTCCGCCCGGTTGGCGGGCATGTCCTTATTTTCGAAGGTGGACCTCATACGCGGCTACCATCAGGTCCCCGTCAGGCCGGAGGACATCCCGAAGATGGCGGTCATCACGCCGTTCGGACTTTTCGAATTTCTTCGGATGCTCTTCGGTTTGAAGAATGCGGCTCAGGCGTTCCAGCGACTCATGGACAGCGTCTTGCGCGACTTGGATTTCATCTACGTCTACCTGGACGACATCCTCGTCGCCAGCGCGTCCCGCGAAGAGCACCTTCACCATCTCCGCACGCTTTTCGAACGTCTGGGCCAGCATGGCCTCATCGTGAACCCCGCCAAGTGCCGGTTCGGCGTCGCCGACATCGACTTTCTGGGGCACCGCGTCACCAGGCACGGGGCCGTCCCCCTACCAGCCAAGGTGGAGGCGGTGAAGGGGTTTCCGCGCCTCCGCACGATCAAGGGGCTCCAGGAGTTCCTGGGCATGGTAAACTTTTACCATCGGTTCCTGCCCCGCATCGCCCAGCTCCTGCGCCCCTTGCACGAGGCCCTCCGAGGGAAGCCGGGCAAAGGTGACGTTACCTGGACCGAGCAGATGGACACGGCGTTCGCAGGCACGAAGCTCGCCTTGGCTAACGCCACCATGCTCGCGCACCCGGCGCCCGATGCACCGATCGCCCTCACCACCGACGCCTCGGACTACGCGGTGGGCGCGGTGCACGAGCAATGGGTGCGTGGTGCTTGGCAACCGCTGGCGTTCTTCAGCCGGCAGCTTCGCCCGCCCGAACGCCGCTATAGTACCTTCGACCGCGAGTTGCTCGGGCTTCACCTGGCGGTCAGGCACTTCCGCCATCTGCTCGAGGGCCGTGCGTTCACGGCCTTCGTCGACCACAAGCCACTGGTCTTCGCGATGGGCAAGGTCGCCGAGCCGTGGTCGGCCCGGCAGCAGCGTCACCTCTCAGCCGTGTCTGAATATCCAACGGACATCCGGCACGTCGCGGGGAAGGACAACCCGGTGGCGGATTGCCTTTCCCGGTCCGTCGCCCGCGCAGTCCACCTTGGCATCAACTATGCCCGGATGGCGGCGGACCAGGCCGCCGACCCCGGCGTCCAGGCCTTGCGGACCGCCATCACGGGCCTCCGCGTCACCGAGGTGCCGTTCGACGGCGCGGCCCTCTTGTGCGACGTCTCCCTCGGGCGGCCTCGCCCCATCGTGCCCGCGGGCTGGCAGCGCCAGGTTTTTGACGCCATCCACGGCCTGTCCCACCCAGGCACGCAGGCCTCCCAGAGGTTGGTCGCCGACAAGTTTGTCTGGCATGGCCTCCGGAAGGCCGTCCGCGGCTGGACCAGGACGTGCCTCGCGTGCCAGCGCGCGAAGGTGCACCGGCACACCCAGGCCCCATTGGCCCCGTTCACGGTGCCGGAACGAAGGTTCGACCACGTACACGTGGACCTGGTGGGACCTCTGCCCCCCTTGCGGGGTTTCACCCACGTCCTGACAATGGTGGACCGTACCACCCGGTGGCCGGAGGCCGTGCCTTTGGCGGCAACGACGGCGGCGGACGTCGCACAGGCGTTCATCGCCACCTGGGTCGCCCGGTTCGGCGCCCCCTCGGACATCTCGTCCGACCGCGGCCCCCAGTTCACCTCGGAGCTCTGGGGGGCGGTCGCGCGGGGGCTCGGGGTCCAGCTGCACCGAACCACGGCCTACCACCCCCAGGCCAACGGCCTGTGCAAGCAGTTGCACCGCTCGTTGAAGGCTGCGCTCCGGGCCACCCTCCGCGACGGCGGCTTGGTCGACAGGCTCCCCTGGGTCCTGCTGGGCCTCCGGACGACGCCCAAGGACGACCTGCGCGCATCCGCGGCGGAGTTGGTCTTCGGACAACCGCTGCGGGTGCCGGGCGAGTTCCTGCCCGACCCCACGGCACCATAGTCCGTGGCGCAGGAGCGCTCTGCGCTGCAGGAGACAGCGTGGAGGTTCGCCCCGGTGCCGACTGCGCACCACGGGCACCCGCCTACGCACGTCGCCCCTTAGCTTCGCACCGCGGAGTACGTCTTCGTCTGGCACGACGCCCACCGGACACCACTGCGGCCCCCGTACGACGGGCCTTTCCGCATGCTGGAGACCGGGGTGAAACATTTCACCTTGGACATCGGCGGTACTCCCGACCGCGTCTCGGTGGATCGCCTCAAACCGGCCCACCTCGACGTGGACCACCCACCGCCGGTGGCTCGGCCCCCGTGTCAGGGCTGCCCCTCTGCGGGCGGACCCCCGGCACCGCCCAGGCCTGCCGGCACGCCGCCCCCCGGTCCTGCACCCATCCCGGGTGCAGCCGGAGACATCCCAGCTGGCATCCCTGCACCCCGGACGCCGCCGGTCGCCAGATGGCGCTTCGGCCGGGTCATCCGTTTGCCCCGCAAACTGGCCCTCTAGGTGCACGGGAATTCTGGGGGGGGGGGGGGGGCGTGTGGCGGACACGAAAGCTCACTGGCGTGAGGGCATCATTGCACGCACCAAGTGGGCGGCGGCCACGCCCGAGGGGTAGGCGTGGCCGCGGGATATACACCGGGTGCGCAGCCCGGAGCGCTCCAGTGCTACAATTGAGCTCTTATAATAAAGACTCTTAAACTTACCGCGTTGGCCGCTTCCTTCTTGTTGTACAAGTAAGCGCGCGTAGCCCCGCGCTTCAACAGCTTATTATTATTATTACTATTTTTATTTTATTGTCTAATTATATGAATATACATTGCATTTCAGGTCAGAATGGAGTCGTTAATGCAACTGAAAAGGACCAGCAGCTGGTGTGTAGCATATGAGGACTGCATTATATGCCAGCAGAGTAAATAAGACAAACTTTTTGAAGCTGAAGGAGTCCGGGCTCCAGCAGAATACGGACAAAAGGATGGCAAGGCACAAACTCGTCCGAGAAGATATTTATTCGTAAAACCAACTCGGGAACACTGTAAAGCCCGTTTATCGGGCTGCATTATAAAGCACAACCAGAAACCGAAACCGAAAGCCACGCCTCGCTCGGTGGTCACGTGATCAACAGGTGTAGCTGATTATACCCGCACGCGCGGCACTCTTTGGTGGTCACGTGACCAGCCACTCTGGCGCCGCGGATCCCCGCCGGTGACGTCACCGGCTGGAGCAAGGAGATTCTGATGCTGGTCTTGCTTGGGGGACCCATGGGTCGCTACAAAGCCACAGAAAAAGGACTATCGTCTCTTCGTGAAGCAACATTGCACTTTACACAAGGCCACAAGCTCGAAGCAACTGGTACAGTTATTTCAAAAGGCATTCACTAAGTTATAGAGATGTCTTGTGGATAGGCACTTGTTTAGCCGTAGTTACACTGAGAAGCATGGATGAAACAAACTGTGCTGTAATCAAGAGGACTATGAATTAGAGGGGTCAATATATGGTTGAACCCCCAAAAAATTGATACAAAAGGTTTTTCAAATTGATTCTGCTACCATTGCACATGCTAAATAACATACTAAAAACCTAGTAACATCTGACTTCCGGAAAGGGGTCATTTTCAAGATGGCGTCCAAGATGGCCGCCGGGAGCTTACAATGGCCATATCTCAATTATTATTCAACCTAGAAAGGTGGTTTTGGTGTCTAACCCTTGGTTTTAGGGCCCAAGGAATCCAATTGAATCAATAAAATTACCATCAGTTAATTATTTCTTGACAAGTCCAAGATGGCATCCCAAGGTGACATCCTGATCCACTAAAATGGCCCTGTCGAATAGTAGTCAAACTAGAGAGATATTTTCAGGATGTATACCTAGGTTTAAGGCACCCAGGAAATCATCAAAATTACTTAAATAGGCACAAAGTAATCAGGTAATCCAGTAAGCCAGGTTTACCAGCCCATTAGGTTTGTTCGGAAGCCGCTTCCCGTCCGGTCTGGAGAGGACGCTGGCGTTACTTGTTCGCCGCTTCTCCGACTGGGTCATTGTACATAGTCTGCTTTTCTGGTGATCGTAGCGGCTTTTTGGCCAATGGGTCTACTCCCTGCTCGGTCCCGGCTCTGCTCCTGGCTTCGCCTGCCCGGCTCTTCCACTGTTGCCTCAGGCTCGCTCCCAGACTGTCCTGCGCCTTGTCTGCCACTCCGGCCTTTACTGTCTTGCTCACCGCTTCTCCGACTGGGTAATTGTACATAGTCTGCTTTTCTGGTGGTCGTAGCGGCTTTTTGGCCATTGGGTCTGCTCCCTGCTCGGTCCCGGCTCTGCTCCTGGCTTCGCCTGCCCGGCTCGTCCACCGTTGCCTCAGGCCCGCTCCCGAACTGTCCTGCGCCTCGTCTGCCGCTTCGGCCTTTACTGTCTTGCTCGCCGCTTCTGGCAAGCCGCTTCCACTGGCAAGGCCTACTCGTCCTCCTCGACCTTGGCCTTGTCCTCGTCCCCTTCGCTCCTGCCTGACATGGCTCTAAGGTACTCCGCTGCAAGGCTACTTCTGCTCAACACATACTCCACCCCATCAGGCATCTCTGCAATCAAATACCACAGACTCCTGCGAAGACCCAGATATATTCATAGAGGCTCTGGTCGTAAGTTTGTTTACTTACAAACAGGTCACTTCATTCCCGTACTCTGGTCGGCTCAGCGCACTCCCACTCATCGTCCCAGCGCACCTGGTCACAGCAACGCACACGATCGCACCTCCTGTCTGCAAACCCTGGCTAAATCACCTGAGTTCATCCCCACCGTACAAACAAACATGAAGCTCACTCTGTTCAATACCCGGTCCCTCAACAACAAAAGCCTCATCCTGAACGACTACATTCTGGATAATAAACTGGACTTTCTCTGTCTCACTGAAACCTGACAACAACCTCTGGACTACTTCTCACTCAACCTCACTACACCCAATGGATATTCGTACATCAATAAACCACGCTCGGAGGGCCGAGGTGGTGGACTTGCCATAATACGCCGACAGGACATCAATACCAGCCTCATCTCCACCTCATCTGCTCCATCATTTGAACACCTGGCTTTTAAACTCTCTGGTCACATGCAGTCAGTCATGGCTGTCGTCTACCGCCCTCCCAAACCACACCCATCATTCCTGTCTGACTTCTCCTACTTTCTGACCCAGCTCTGTTCCCTCTCCCCCTCAATCCTCCTGCTCGGGGATTTCAATATCCACATGGACTCCACTGACTCCACAATAACCACTGACTTCACTGATTTACTCACCTGCTTTAACCTCACTCATCATGTCAACTTTCCTACCCATAACCGTGGGCACATTCTGGACCTTGTCTGCTCTACTGGATTAATTTTGCACCATCTCTCTGGCTCTGACCTCACCCGCTCTGACCACTTAGCCATCACTATGACCATCAACATCCCCACCCCAGCACCAAGGCATTACCGCACTATCAACTTCCGTAAGCTAAACGCTCTTTCACCTACCTCATTCTCATCCACCCTCTCTGACAAAATGGCCACTTCTCCCTTCGTTGACCTCCACACCCCTTCTGACCTCACTGACTACTACAACCACACTCTCTCCTCCTGCCTTGACCAGCTTGCGCCTATAAAAACCAAAACAGTTTCTTTCACCCACTCTGCTCCCTGGTTTACCCCTGAACTCCGCCTGATGAAAACTCGTGCTCGCCAACTTGAAAGACTCCGCAATAAAACAGGTCTCACAATTCACTCCCAAGCCTACAAGGACCACCTACAGCATTACAAAGATGCCCTCTCCCGCGCCCGCTCCGCCTACTACTCTCAAATTATCCACTCTGGCTCTGGAAACCCAAAAGCACTCTTCTCTACAATAAACAAAGTCCTCAGCCCCCTGAACATCACCACCCAGTCATTCACAGTAGAAAACTGCATCTCCTTCCTTTCATTCTTCCAAAGCAAAATTGACAACATCTACAACAGCTTAACCACCACCGCACCCGCTCCCCCTCAAACCACCTGCCCCCCCTTATCCTGCCAACCCCTGTCTCAGTTCTCCCCAGTCTCCCCTACTGACCTCTCTGAACTCCTCATAGGAATGAAAACTGCCACCTGCACTCTTGACCCCATCCCCTCCAGCTTTGTCAAGGCCTCCCTTCCTGCTCTCTCTCCACTTATCACTGCAATAATAAACTCCTCCCTGTCTACAGGCATCGTCCCACCATCCCTCAAAATTACTGCTGTTACCCCCATTCTGAAAAAACCTGGACTAAACCCTGACACCCTAAACAACTTCAGACCCATCTCCAACCTACCCTTTCTGTCAAAGGTTTTGGAACGCGCTGTAGCCACTCAACTCAAACATCACCTCTCTGCCAATAACCTGTATGAAACATTCCAATCCGGATTCCGGTCCAACCACAGTACTGAAACTGCTCTCCTCAAAATCACCAACGACCTTCTCCTCTCCTCTGACGCCGGCAACCTCAACATTCTCATCCTCCTCGACCTCAGCGCCACCTTTGACACCATCAATCACACCATCCTCCTCACCCGACTTGAAACCACCTTTAACATTACCGGCACTGCCCTCTCTTGGATCAAATCATACCTCTCTGACAGACGCCAGTTCATCTCCATCAATAACTGCAAATCCCCCACTGCTCCCCTCCCCCAAGGTGTCCCCCAAGGTTCAGTTCTTGGCCCCCTCCTCTTCATCCTGTACCTGTCCCCCCTTGGTCACTTAATCCGCCGTCATGGTCTCCAATTCCACTGCTTCGCCGATGACATCCAGCTTTTCATCTCCACCAAGTCCATCTACACCGCCACCCACTCTATCCTGACAAACTAGATCACTGAAATAAAATCCTGGCTTCAAATCAACTTCCTCAAACTTAACTATGATAAATCTGAAATAATCATCATTGGCCCCAAAACGCTCACCAAATCCACCCATAACTTTGCCCTCAACATCGCCGGTTTCCCAGTATCCACCTCCCCTCACATCCGGAATCTTGGCATCATCTTTGACCAAACCCTCTCCTTCGACAAATACACTAAACAGATCACAAATACAGCCTTCTTTCACCTGAAAAACATCGCCCGTCTCCGTCCATCCCTCTCCTCCACGGTTGCAGAAACCCTCATCCACGCCTTCATCACCTCCCATCTGGACTACTGCAACAGCCTCCTCTATGGTTCACCCTCAATAATCACCAATAAACTCCAATACATTCAGAACTCCGCTGCCCGTCTACTCACCCATTCCCGGACCCGTGACCACATCACCCCCGTCCTTTATAAGCTTCACTGGCTCCCCATCCCCCAGAGAATCCAGTACAAAATCCTCCTCTTGACCTACAAAGCCCTCCATAACCTGGCCCCATCCTACCTGGCTGACCTACTCTCCAGACACACTCCCACCCGCAACCTCCGCTCTGCTGGTACCAACCTCCTGACCCCCCCCCCCCCCCAATCCGGACCAAATTCAGATCCTGGGGGGACAGGGCCTTCTCCATCGCTGCTCCCACCCTCTGGAACTCACTACCTCACACCATCAGAGACTCCTCCTCACTCACCACATTCAAAACATCACTCAAGACCCACCTGTTCAACACTGCATTCAACATTTAACCCACAGCATTTAACCCCTGACTATCTCTTCTCCTTCTCCTTCCTTTTGCTTTGATTATTTACCTCTTGATTTTTATCTTTTTGCACTTGTTTTTTGTATTCTGTCAAAGCGCCTTCGGGCTTCTTGAAAAGCGCTATATAAAATAAATGTATTATTATTATTATTATTATTATTGTTATTATTATTATTATTATTATTATTATTATTATACAGTTAGTCGCTATTCATCGTCATCCTCCGACTCACCAGCTAATGAACCAAGTGTGTGTTTCAGATTGGAGATAAGAGTGTAATGTGTCTACACCACTGCCACCTGTGACTCCAGTCCACAGTATTCAGTGATCATTACAGACAAAGGTTTGTACAAAGCTTGAGAGGTTATGGCAAGGGACAGACTATTTTATATTGGGGAGGGGGGGGGGGGGGGGACTGAAAAATCTGACAAACAATTTATTTTCATCTCAAAAGGAATAACTATATTATTTGGTGCATGTATGCATAAACAAAATCCATATTTTTTAGACATTTCCAAAAGAAATGTACACAACTCAGGCAAGAAGGAGGAGGTCCTGTCAAGAGATATCAATAAACAGAGGCTGATCGGGATGATAAGTGATGAACTGAGAGAAAGGTATTGCACTGTGGTCAATGCACCTGGAGATGCTGACGTATATATAGTAAAGGCTGCAGTGGAGGCATCTCTTCGACACACCACTACACTGATTGGAGAAGATACTGATCTCCTTGTCTTACTCCTTTACTATGTGCAGGGAGACAGTAAGAGCCTTTATTTCAGATCAGACAAGTCCAAAGCTGATGGCAGTTTTAAAGTGTATGACATCAACCGTCTAAAAGAAATCCTCGGACATGACGTGTTCTCAGTTGATATTCATCCATGCCATGACTGGTTGTGACACGACTTCTCGGATTTTTGGTGTTGGCAAAAAGACTGTTTTCCAGAAGCTTGTAAAAAGAGACCCTGTCCTTCGGTCTTGTGCCAACACATTCACCATCCCAAACCAGACCACAGAGGTGATCGATGACCTTGGATGCTGAGTAATGCCTATCCTCTTTGGTGGCAAGTGCAAAGATTCCCTTGCAACAATGCGATATAACACCTTCAGCAAGAAGGTTGTCTCTGCTTCGTCTTTCGTAACACCCGAACGTCTGCCCCCAACTGAATCTGCTACCAAACTTCACTGTCGTAGAGCGTACTACCAGATCATGGTGTGGATGGGAAAAGAAGAGGGTATGGATGCCATGAAATGGGGGTGGAGCCTGCAGGATAATCAGTTTGTCCCACTTATGTCAAGAATGAACGCTGCTCCAGACAGTCTCTTGAAGGTCATTCATTGTAACTGCTCCACTTGTAGACGATATGGACTACCATGTACTTACTGCCTGTGGACTGTGCCAACTTGAAGAATGTGACAATCCACATAAGTTTCTTCCAGAGGAGTCGGTATAAGATTTGTCTGTATAAGACAACAAATGCCTAATGGGCTGGTAAACCTGGCTTACTGGATTACCTGATTACTTTGTGCTTATTTAAGTAATTTTGATGATTTCCTGGGTGCCTTAAACCTAGGTATACACACTGAAAAAATCTCTCTCGGTTGACTACTATTCGACAGAGCCATTTTAGTGGATCAGGATGTCACCTTGGGATGCCATCTTGGACTTGTCAATAAATAATTAACTGATGGTAATTTTATTGATTCAATTGGATTCCTTGGGCCCTAAAACCTAGGGTTAGACACCAAAACCACCTTTCTAGGTTGAATAATAATTGAGATATGGCTATTTTAAGCTCTCGGCGGCCATCTTGGACGCCATTTTGAAAATGACCCATTTCCGGAAGTCAGATGTTACTAGATTTTTAGTATGTTATTTAGCATGCCCAATGGTACCAGAATCCATTGAAAAACATTTTGTATCAATTTTTTGGGGGTTAGGTGAGTTTTTTTCGTATATTGACCCTACTAAATTGCTGATTTCCCATTAACAATAACAGGGTGTGACACAGTTTCTCACACAGCAGGTTAAAGCAAGAGAACATCATGGGAAGTGTTCAAGAATAATCGTCACCTGCTGGCAAACTTGGGAAAGCACCCACTCACTGATGACACCATCAAGTCTGTGGAACAATTCATTTGTAAAATATATCATCGGGATGACATAGATACCTGTGATGAGGTCCGTGCAAGACTGTTTTGTAAGTGTAGATCTCCTGAAGCACTCCCTCCCACATCTGATGCAGTGAGATTTCACATACTGAGGGCTCACTACCAGGCTATGGTATGGAGACAAGCCATGTGTGCCCACCCACACCTGCCTTCACCAGTTCGCCATGGATGGATATTACAGGATAATAAGCTGATGCCACAACTCATGTCTCTGCCACCAGTACCAGACATTTGTGAAGAGTTCATCTCATGTGACTGTGCAATGGGGTGCTCATCACAATGAAGCAGTTGCAAAAAAAGACAACTTGTATTGCACTGGGGCCTGCAAATGTAGTTCAGGTACTAACGGATGGAGAAATCATTAATGTATCCCAATCCAAACCAGCTAATAAGAATAAGAAGATGGAGACTTGAGTTTCCAGTGATTATTGAGCTGGTAGCTTCTGAAAATAAAATGTAACAGACCACTTTCACATGGGTGGAGGTTGGGGAAAGTGGTCGGTGGGGTGCACAACGAGTTGGGTCCCGTCCCGCAGCCTGACGCCTTACAACTGAAAACTGAGCTTCGTAAAAACGTTTTTTCGTATTTAGGAAAGCAAAATTGTGTTGGAAAACCGGTTTACTAACTTTTCCCCAAAAATGCCTGCAGTAGTTATTTTCTGAGAAAAGTGGTCGAGTCAATGTTGAAGAAACACTTAAAAATTAAATAATTCCCGTATCCGAATCCACATTCAGATCTTTACCAAAATCGAATCATCTCGTCCGTGTCACATACACTACCTCTCCGCCAAATTTCGTCTGAATCTGTCCACAACTTTTTGAGATATCCTGTTCACTCAGAGATAGCCCTCAAGACGTTATCTATATTACGAGAATACAAGCAGAACCTACCTGTCGCTTCGCTGACGGATCAATTAAGTCGTCCTGTTTGCCAAAAATTGCTATATTGGTTCACTGCGTCACTCTGTCGGCCAACAATATGAATCCATAGATCACTAGAACTCTTCTTCTTCTTCTTCTTTCGAGTTTAATGGCGTTCTCAGAGCCGTGAGGCTCTACACGCCCCACGCCTGAACATAACTGTGTTGAAAAGAAAATATATTGAAAAGGAGGCCGATGGGATATCCATAAAACTATATAGGTTTCCCACACGCTTTCACAAAGCTTAGGACTGCCTTGCACAAACGAGGATTCTTCTGGTTTAAATGACCAAAAATGACGGGCAGGTCAGACCCACCAACCCTCTCCTCTCTAACGATTTTAAATAGGAACCTAGGTCCGTCATATTGGCGCATACCAGAAATAAGTGAGTTAAATCTTCGGGTTCCCTACAGGCATCGCAAGTCCCGGAAGGGTGACACCCCATCACGTGCAGGTACGCATTAAGGTGACAGTGCCCAAGTCTAATCCTGGAGAGAGCCACCTGGTCTCTGCGGGACAACTGAGGGAGCCGAAAAGTGGGGGTCACGTCTGGATTCACTCTGTAACAGAACCTACCCTTCATGGTGGTGTCCCACTGGGATTGACATTTTTCAACGATCTTGACCCTGGCCACATTCACAATTTCAGACGGTCCCAAAGGGATTTGGGTGACACATTCGGATGTGAGATAAATTGTTATTTGCAAGACACAATTGTTGTTACACCTGGCTGCAAGATCGTAGGCCTGGTTTCCTCCGATGCAAACCCATGAGCGGGGATCCAGCACAGATTGACCACAGATCCTCTCCAACTAGCAATGTTGATCAGGTGCAGTACTTCGAGCACCAGGTCAAATCTGCATCCCTCCTGTGGAGACTCTTGTGCCTTAAGTGCAGAGTGGAATCAGAAAAGATCACGGCACTGAGCGGGTTGAACTCGATTATCCATTCCAGTGCCAATGCGATAGCAAAGAGTTTGCTGCGAAGAAGGAGAGATGATCAGATAACCTCTTAGCCTTTGTTACCTTAACATCAGGGATACATATTGCCGCCACAGTTCTCCCAAGGGAAGGGACTTTAGAATCATTCGTGTAAACATGGAGAGATCGACCCCAAACCGAATGGATGAACTCGATCGCCTGGATGCAGACTGCAGAGGGGTTATCCTGGTTAACTCTCCCCCATAGATCGAGGTGGATTTGAGGTATAGTAAGAGTCCAGGGGGTCAGATTGGAACTTTATTGATGGACTCAATGGGCAAGGAGTCCAGGCCCATTTCACCCGCTAACCGCCTACAGGCCATCCCTAAGGGAGCGGAATTTAGATTTTTGCCCCGTGCCTCATACTCCCAACAGTCTGAAAAAACAGCTTGGACTGGGTGATTGGCCCCAGAGGATATAGATTTGGCCCAGAATTTTAGACGGGACACCTCCCAGTTGAGGGATAGAGGCATCTCACCGGCCTCCACCAAAAGGGCAGACATAGGTGTACTCATGAAGGCGCCCAGACAGACACACAGGGCTTTATCCTGAATGGCTTCAAGTTTTCTGCGGTTGGTTTTTGACGTCTGAAAAAACCTGGCTACCATAGTCCAGATGAGGGCAGATAAGGGCTTTGTACAGGAGAAAAAGACTTCCCTGGTGGGCTCCCCAGGAAGTGCCAGTGAGGCATCAAATTAGATTTAGGCCCTTGGAGCATTTGACTGCGACCTTCATGACCTGGGAGCTCCACGTAACTCCCTTGTCGAAAACAACACCCAGGAACGACATTTCAGAAGATGCTCTGAGGATGGTTCCGCCAACTGATATTGATGTGTCCTGGACCATCCTCTTGCGGGAAAAAATTACGAACTTGGATTTTGGCCTAGATAACTGGAACCCCCACTTTTGGGGCCACTGCTCTCCCCTCTGGGCTGGTGCTCCTGCCTCACACCGAGCTCGTCTTCACGCTGTTGAAACCAAAGCGTTCAGAATCATTGGAATCTCCCGTGATGAAGCTACCTCCGAGGGCATTTCACTTACTCACTGCAGGCAGGTTGGTGGTCTTTCTCTCTTCTACCGAACTCCTCTCCAGCCTTGCTCCTCCAGCTCTCTCTGGGCTCTGTCCGCCAAATATTCCTGCAGGTCGCACAAGATCTGCCTGCAACCCTCTTATGGTTAAACTGCCAAAATCAAGACTCTCTGCTCACCTTCACTCCTTCATTCCTCTTTTCTCCCGCCTCTGGAACAAACTCCCTCACTCTCTTCAATCCCACTCCTCCCTCCAGGTCTTTAAAACAGCTGTTCACCACCATCTCTTATCTTCTCCCATCCAAAACCTTGATCTTTTCTACCCCCACTAATTTCACCTCAAATCCACTTTTTTGAAATACCAAGTTCTTTCCTGGAAGTCCTGGGTGTCCTTGTGTTTATACTTCTCCCACCTCCCCCCCCCACCCCTTCCCATGCCGCCTCCCCCCAAGCCCTCTTCCTCCCACACATTCCCGATGTCCCTGCTCTCAAAACACAAATGTTGTGTTTATGTACTTCCCCTTCTCTCCCCATCTTGTCTACCGCTCCCCTTTTTATATACTTTGTTTGTTTGTCTGTTTGATTTGTTTGTGTGATAAATGTTAGCTCTTTCACGAGCCTCGATTATGTATACAAAAACAAAAAAAACACAAAAAGAAACAGCTCCATCAAGACGATATCAGCCTGAAGTTTCCTTCACGCAAAAGCTAAGTTTTTACTCTGAACCCACAAGGCTATGTCGTCCGCAAACAGCAGCATCTTGCCGTGGATCCCTGTGCAGGAGGCTATGTCATTGATCATAATGTTGAAAAGTGTAGGGCTTAAGCAGCTTCTCTGGGGGACTCCTTGTTTCAGATGAAAGTAGGGAGAGAGGGCCTGCCCCACTCTCACTTGAAATGATCTGCTGGCCAGAAAATCCCAGATCCACCAAAACATTTTGCCACTGACGCCGAGATGGTGCAGCTTGTAAAGCAGGCCTTCCTGCAAAACTGTATCGTAGGCTTTGTGAATGTCCAGGAAAACATCAAGAAGCGACCCCTGATTATTGAGGGATTTTCTCACCTCGTTAGGCAATAAAACAATGTTGTTGATAGCTGAACGGCCAATTCGAAATCTGCTCTGGGATTCATTCAACAGGTTGTTCCGTTCGAGGAAGAAAACCAGGCGACTGTTCACCATCTTCTCCATTAATTTGCTTACCACTGAAATGAGGGAGATAGGGCGGTATGACGACGGGTTTGAGGATTTTTCCCCGCTTTAAGGATTGAGACGACTATAGAGTGTTTCCACTCATGGGGAAGTTCTCCTAAAGACCAAACTCTATGAAATAGGTCGAGAAACATGTCCAACACCTTGTCTTCGATATTCTTGAACATATGAAAGGTCAATAGGTCGGGGCCAGGGGCACTGTTCCTAGATTTATGAACCGCTTGCCTCAGTTCCCAAAGGGAGAAGTCCAGGTTTAGAGGAGAATTTTCAGGACACCAGTCATTGAGGATTTCTCTGTGCTGGGTCTGGAACTGGAACCTGGACACCTTGGACTCCCTGTCGGTGTTGTTTTCTCTAATCAAGTCAGAGAAATGTTTGCTCAAGGCCTCGGCACTGTCCTTATTCGTGGAGGAGGTTCCATCAGGAGAAACGAGTATAGAGATGACCCTTTCCCCGTCTTTAATACCGCTCATGGAATTCACCTTCCTCCAAACGGATTGAAGAGAGGAGTCCGGGCTAATGGCTGAGCAGAAGCACTGCCAAGAAGCAGTCTTGGCACGTTTTATGACCTGCTGGGCCCGGGTTCTTTTCCTCTTGTACTCTATTACGTCATCCATCCATAAGGATTTCCTCAGTTTCTTCAGAGCCTCCCTCCTTTCCTGGATGGCCTTCCTGCACTCGACATTCCACCAAGGCACTTACTTTGGTTTTCCTTCTCGATGAGCTCCTGCAGGTAGGGATTGTTCCCTGGGCGATGGCCTTCTCGGTCTGAACTAAAGAGCTGTTGAAGTCTGCAGTATTCCCACTTGCAAGATCTTCCCTCGCTCTCTCGCAGCACTGACGAGAAAAGGAAGCCCATTCGGCCTTGGAGAAATTCCAGGAGGGAGGACCACCAGCAGCCTCGATGTCCCTTTCAAATAAAAGATTTGTGAACACTGGAAAGTGGTCGCTCCCTAGATTATCCCCGTGCACCCACCACTTGCATTTTACTGCTGCAGACGAAGAGATGAAGGTGAGATCAAGGGGGAGGTTTACCCCGAGGATGATGCTTTCGATGCACTCACCATTTTTGCCCATGATATTGGAGCCCCAAAGAGAGTTTTGGCTATTGAAGTCTCCACAACAGATTATGACCCCTTCACACTTCCTGAGCACCTCCTGGAGTAGACCGAGATTCAATGATTTTCCAGGGATTGTATAGGTTTATGATCGATAGACCTTCCCTCGAGCCAGGAACCCTGATTACAATTGATTCCAGTTCGGCATCACAATCCATTTCCTCGAAGCAAACACCGAGCTTAACAAAAACCCGGCAAGCTCCTCCATTCCCCCTCACTCTATCCTTGTGGCCGAAAGTATTCCGAGGGATCCAGAATTCCTTGGGACTTTTGCGCCAGGTTTCTTGAACATATGATGTCAGGTCGGGGTGCTAGGTCAATAACAAACTTTTAAAATTCATCACCATGGGCCGCTAAACTTTTTGCGTTCCACTGAATTATTCTCATTACTCCATGGACGAATCCTGCGACTGCCTAGAGATGCTCATAACACCGGACTTGAATAACTTATTGATCTCCTTGGAGGAAATCCCCTCCCAACCCAGATGCTTCTGGGCTGCAGCAGAGATTATGCCTATTTTCTCAGTGCTTCTTTTGGCTAGGGCTGCACAATTAACAACTTCTGCGATAAAGCCAATAAGCCACAGTTTTGAAAGGTTCATGCCCATACTGGTTCTTGACCCCTCGGTTTGGCATTCTTGATCACTCATCTCGGTCTGGACTCCCACCGATCTTGTTAGATTTGGGGCCTGGACTGCAATTCTGGGGGCTGGAATGATGCCTTTTGCAGGGTCCTCGACCTTGGGGACTTTGCGGACGGCCTCTGCATAAGATAGCTTCCCTGTTTTTATTTGTCGGATCTGGATGGCCCTCTGGAATTCAGGGCACACTCTATAGGCTGCGCTGTGCTCCCCGCCACAGTTGGCGCAAAATATATTGGAACTAGTACAATCCCCACGATCGTGATCTCCATAGCACCTGCTGCAATGCTTACCCCTACAAGACGAAACATTATGGCCAAACTTCTGACACTTGTAGCATCTTAGTGGAGAGGGAACATATTTCTGGACGGAAAAAGCCTGATAACCCAGAAACACTTTGAGGGGAAGAGCCGGGCTGGTGAAGGATAGAACCACCGATGATGTTGCCACCTTCACCCCTTCCCTTATTGCAGTGAGCCGGCGCGCATCCACAACTCCCATATCAGCTAAGTGGGTCTTTATGTCAGCTATCTCGACCGATGATGCAATACCATAAATCACACCACGAATTTCCCGCAGCGATCTAGGGATGAGGCAGGAGACTCGACTGCCACCAAAAAGAGAGGCTCTCAAGGCCTTGTCATGCTGGTAAGCGGATTTACAAAGAATTAGCACGTCCCCAGATCTGAGCTTTTTCACACTGATGACGTCGCCCAATTCACTCTTGATCAGGGAAGCCATTTGGATTGGATTCTCGGATCACAGGGGTTTAGAACCCTCTAAAGTCGAAATTATAATGGAAAATTCCCCATTCGGATCATCCTGACTAACCACGGCCTTCCCCCCAGCTGGAGTGTCGGACTCGTCACTACTATCCTGCCAGGACCTTACTCTCTTCACGCCAGATCCTTGTGGGGCCCTGTTCGCTGACGGCTGAGCCTCATCCTTCTCGTCCCCGGACCTACTGCCCATCATCACCCCTGTCACACCTCCCGAGGGGATATGGTTCAACCCACTGAACCACTGACGAGACGATCGGTCTCCACTAGAAGGGAGTGGCTGACTGTCCACTTGAACCTTTGTCAAAGTTACAGCACGGGCTTCACCACGGCACCTCGTTCTCTTCTTCCCTAGAACACGACCAACATATGGGATTATATCTTCAATTTATTGAATTGCCCTCAGGTCTATAACTGGTCGATGCCTCATTATAGCTACGTTTGTCATGTGCCCTGAGGGGAGTTTGAATTCTCGTAAGATCGTCGATCGATCTCCCATCATCTCTAAAACATATCTCTTCAAAACATTTCATGATTTATGTCCCGGGTACCGCCCCTAAGCATCACGATGATCATGACGTCATCTGCGTGACGTTTTTCAAAGGCAAGGTTATCTCAGTACGCAACGCATAATAGCCGCCAAATCGCTTCACACTCGTCAGAAAGTGAATTTGACGAGGATTGTTCTGATCAAGAATCCTCTGCTAGTAAAAATCATGATAAAACGACCCGCATAAAAAAATATCCACGAGATGACTTAAGGGGTCACGTGGGTAATCAAATTGCCATTTTTTGATGGGCGGGGCCAATCGAGCATAAAAGGAAAACCAAAAACATTAACATCTTCCTTCCAAGATATTTTTTTCAAAAAAAAGGACTAATTAAGTGAAGCCATATCCATGAATTCAACCAAATATAATTTTCTGTCTGGGGCCCTTTAAGCACTCAAGTAAGCACATAAGGAACGGCTGGCTTAGCAAACGATAGCAAGCTGTTTGGTAATGTTATACACCCACTGTTTACTTCGGAGGTTTAATGTTAATCATCGTTATTCTGAATTTTAATGGGGTGGAAATTTTTCTCGCAGCACCTATTTGGTATTAGCAGGAAGTAATAAAAACAAATTGCGAACTTCTAAGAATGCCAAATATAGGCGGTGTATAAACGATATCAAGATGGAGTCGCTTTCTCAATTTATTAATTTTCCAGTTTGTTCTCCATTTTTCGATTGGTATTGTTATGCCTCGCGTTTGAGGTGAAGTTATTTTTATTTATTGTGGTTAATGCAGACTAAATTAAATATCAACGAATCGACGTGCCGTTTATCAGTTCGCAGGTTTGAAGTGGTGAGATTAAAACGTATAACGAAATGCTTTTAATAACATTTTAATCTTTTATTTTTTCTTGTAATCCCTTTCGTTTGCAGAGGCAGATTTAATGTATGCCGAAATTGTATTTTGAACACATGTTTTTAGAAAGGATCTGGTATCAAGACGAGCATTTTGGTGCTTGAATAAGATGCTTTACATTTTGGTGCTTCACTTTAGAAAGAGTGGAAATATCTTCATCTTGCTCAGATGAACCGACTTGTTGTATATGGCTGTTTGAAAACACGAGCGACGTCACGTGATCATAAAATCACAAAGGTGCGATCATCAATGATTTAACCAAGTACCAATTTTGGGAAGTTATTACTCTCGCCAGGGAGTAATGCATTCGATCGTGTCCGTGTGTGTTTGTGTTCGTGTGTTTGTGAACAAGATATCTGGAAAAGTTCTGAACGGATTTGGATGAAAGTTGGTGGGATGATTGCCCTTGGGATAAGGAAGAATTGATTAGTTTTTGGTGAAGCTCAGGATATTATTCCGGATCCAGGAATTTTTTGAAGGATTGTTTACCATTGGAAGATAGGGCTCATTTTTTTTAACATTATCTTCGTTATATTCTATATTTAACGTTGTGATATGAAAATGGTTTTCATATTTATTGTAAATGTAGTTTAAACTCGTGGTTATGCGTTAGAGCGGTGTATTTTGTTAGCAGCGTCGTCTTCAAGGTTCTTTTTTTTTCTTTCTTTCTAATAAAGACATATTCTGTCATTTTAAAACAACCAAAGTGTGTATTAGGTTTCCCCGTTTCATAAAATGTATCGTTTGATACGTATAATGCTTTAAAACTGTTTGGTTTTTTTTGTTTGTTTTTACCTCAGAAGAGATATCAACATTTACCTCAGCGAATGTCAATCGCGGTGTCAGTATTTGATGAACTTATAAAGACTTAGGTGACTTGTAAGCGTGATCAGCATGTGCACGGGATTCTTCCCAGAAGAATGAGTGGTCGCATTAGCTTGTCCGACTTAAAATGAGCGAGTTTTGTTTTCACGTTTGGGCCAGTTTTACATGTTGTATCCCTAAGGAATGAAACGAACGTTTTCCTGGCTTACAATAATTTTATTTGAAGTCACACATGCCTCAATATACACACTTATATAGAATTGAACACTGAATCCGAAAATGTAAGTGAAATTGTCGTTTTTTTTTAAACATTATCTTCTATATATTATATATATTAATATATACACACATATATATATATATATATATACACACATATATACACAGTGTCTGTCTTGTGTTGTCACTGAACTACTCCCTCAAACTTTTGTGAAATCGTACTATTCCAACTTGACCCATGGCAGGAGTATGCGCTCTACTGAATGGCGTTCTAGTTTTCATATTTAATGCTGAAATGGAAAAACCTACCATGATCGAGAGGTTTATTAATTTATTTATTTATTAATGAATGAATGAATGGTTTAATTTAGGTAGATTTCCATTCTTTAGGTTAAATCTTATTAATTCAGTAATTTTTTTGTTCATATTTTATTGCAAAATCGATTTCTCATTTAAAAATCGAACCTATGTCCGAACGAAGCGGTTCATTTTGGCATTTTTTAAATGAAATCTGCAAAGACGAGAAGTAGAAACGAACGAAGCCCATTTGAATCACCCTTTAGAATCAGCCTTTAGAATCACTCTTGAGAATCACCCTTTAGAATCAGCCTTGAGAATCACCCTTTAGAATCAGCCTTCAGAATCAGCCTTCATAATCAGCCTTCATAATCAGCCTTCAGAATCACCCTTCAGAATCACCCTTTAGCATCACCCTTTAGAATCGGCCTTCAGAATCGGCCTTCAGAATCGGCCTTCAGAATCGGCCTTCAGAATCGGCCTTCAGAATCGGCCTTTAGAATCATCCTTTAGAATCACCCTTTAGAATCACCCTTTAGAATCATCCTTTAGAATCACCCTTTAGAATCAGCCTTTAGAATCATCCTTCGGAATCACCCTTCGGAATCATCCTTTGGAATCACCCTTTAGAATCGGCCTTCAGAATCGGCCTTTAGAATCGGCCTTTAGAATCAGCCTTTAGAATCAGCCTTTAGAATCAGCCTTTAGAATCAGCCTTTAGAATCACCCTTTAGAATCACCCTTTAGAATCAGCCTTCAGAATAAGCCTTCATAATCAGCCTTCATAATCAGCCTTCATAATCAGCCTTCATAATCAGCCTTTAGAATCAGCCTTTAGAATCAGCCTTTAGAATCACTCTTGAGAATCACCCTTTAGAATCAGCCTTCAGAATCAGCCTTCATAATCAGCCTTCATAATCAGCCTTCAGAATCACCCTTTAGAATCACCCTTTAGAATCACCCTTCAGAATCGGCCTTCAGAATCGGCCTTCAGAATCGGCCTTCAGAATCGGCCTTCAGAATCGGCCTTTAGAATCATCCTTTAGAATCACCTTTTAGAATCACCCTTTAGAATCATCCTTTAGAATCATCCTTTAGAATCACCCTTTAGAATCAGCCTTTAGAATCATCCTTCAGAATCACCCTTCGGAATCATCCTTTGGAATCACCTTTTAGAATCGGCCTTTAGAATCGGCCTTCAGAATCGGCCTTCAAAATCGGCCTTTAGAATCGGCCTTTAGAATCGGCCTTTAGAATCAGCCTTTAGAATCAGCCTTCAGAATCAGCCTTCAGAATCAGCCTTCAGAATCAGCCTTCAGAATCAGCCTTCATAATCAGCCTTCAGAATCACCCTTTAGAATCAGCCTTCAGAATCAGCCTTCAGAATCAGCCTCCAGAGTCGCCCCTTAGAGTCGCCCCTTAGAGTCGCCCCTTAGAGTCGCCCCTTAGAGTCGCCCCTTAGAGTCGCCCCTTAGAGTCGCCCCTTAGAGTCGCCCCTTAGAGTCGCCCCTTAGAGTCGCCCCTTAGAGTCGCCCCTTAGAGTCGCCCCTTAGAGTCGCCCCTTAGAGTCGCCCCTTAGAGTCGCCCCTTAGAGTCGCCCCTTAGAGTCGCCCCTTAGAGTCGCCCCTTCGAATAACCTATTTAGAATCACCGTTTGGAGTCGCCTCTTAGAATCGACCCTTAGAATCGCCCCTTGGAATAACCTATTTAGAATCACCCTTTGGAAGCGGCCTTTGGAATCGGCCTTTGGAATCGGCATTTGGAATCGGCCTTTGGAATCGGCATTTTGAATCGGCCTTTGGAATCGCCCCTTAGAATCGCCCCTTAGAATCGCCCCTTAGAATCGCCCCTTAGAATCGCCCCTTAGAATCGCCCCTTAGAATCGCCCCTTAGAATCGCCCCTTAGAATCGCCCCTTAGAATCGCTTCTTAGAATAACCTATTTAGAAGTGGCCTTTAGAAGTGGCCTTTAGAAGCGGCCTTTAGAAGTGGCCTTTAGAAGCGGCCTTTAGAATCACCCTTTAGAATAACCTATTTCGAATCGGCCTTTAGAATCGGCCTTTAGAATCGGCCTTTGGAATCGCCCCTTAGAATCGCCCCTTGGAATCGCCCCTTGGAATCGCCCCTTAGAATCGCCCCTTAGAATCGCCCCTTAGAATCGCCCCTTAGAATCGCCCCTTAGAATCGCCCCTTAGAATCGCCCCTTAGAATCGCCCCTTAGAATCGCCCCTTAGAATCACCTCTTAGAATCGCCCTTTAGAAGCGGCCTTTAGAAGCTGCCTTTAGAATCGGCCTTTAGAATCGGCCTTTAGAATCGGCCTGTAAAAGCGGCCTTTGGAATCGGCCTTTGGAATCGGCCTTTGGAATCGCCCCTTAGAATCGCCCCTTAGAATGACCCTTTAGAATATCCCTTTCGAGTCGCCCCTTGGAGTCGCCCCCTTGCAGTCGACCTTTCGGGTCGCCCTTTAGAGTCGCCCTTTAGAACCCATTATAATTATAATTTAGCTACATTATATAACTACATTATAATGAACATTATAACCCTTTAGAACGCTTTCGAACGCTCTAGATTGTGTGTGGGTTAGAAAGGTTCTTTTTTATTTTTGATGGATGGACATAACCAGATATTGAAACAGCTTCACCACTTAAAAATCACAGAAGTTCCGTTTCAGGCCATGCTATCTTCTTTCCATAACAGTTTTAAGAGCCCGAAAGGGCGTTGCCTGCTACATTAGAACAGGTGCACAAAATTACTGTAATTTGACACTTTAGGTGCACCCAGTCATAACGACTGGCCCCTTTACTTAGTCTGGAATGAAGTGTTCTTAAAAGTTTCTTCTGTAGGATTTTCGTGCTAAAATCGATTTATTTGCTTTTCTGTATTGAATTGGGGTCAAACTATAGGGAAATGATGGGGTTCAAATTTTCCTGGCCCTGGGTCCCCTTCCGGGGGGCCCTTTCCGCCATATGACCCCCTGGGCCTAGCTACGCTTAAAATGAACCTCCTTTCATAATAAAAGAGTCTTTTTAGGGGTTTTTTGATGATGCTGAATCCATTCTTTTAAAGTGACATACACATTCATTGACCCCCTGTCATGGGCAAGGTCGGGGTGGAGGGGGTTGGGGTGTTCTGTCAATGGACCCCTGCCCTGTAATAACTCTGCTCTTATCTTAGGTAAATAAGAAATCAACTTGTCCAACATTATGAGTTATTTGGGGGGATTTTTTTGTATGAAGATGAGTCAATAAATGACACATCCTGAGTGATCTACACAGTGTATCATCAAGGGACCCGACTTAAACTGAACCGTCTGATGAGATGATCCAGCGATTTTTGCACAAGACTATATATGAAATAAAAACTAAATATACCAATCACAATGTACACCGTTATTATTGGGTTTGTTTCACAATACAATCCAACTAGGATGAAAAACATGCTTTACAAGAATTGTTGTAAAAATTTACAATCTACCTTTGGTTTGTCCTTTTTTGATAAACTCAGAATGTTTTAATTTACACAAGTACATCGTAATATCAACAATAAAAATCCAAACCAAGGACGTAATTATTTATCATCCATGGCCTAATCCACATCAAGCATCATCACATTAAATTGTTTGCTGATTTATTCATCATGCTCATGGTCATCCTTAATTACGTTTCCACAAGCACTTGCAGAGAGAAGTACAGGGAAGTCTGTTCTTGAAGCATGAAGCAGCTGCACCTTCCTTTGCACCCTGATTTACATGCACATTTCATCAGTTCAATCAGCTCGTGGAGCGGGCAGGGCGAGACACCTCACTGGAACATAAACACCTTCCTTAACATTCCAACCATTTTCTTCAATGGGAGGAAGTGCCGGACAGTTGGTAGTGTATGACTTATCACGCATGGCAATGCAATTTGCACGTGTGATATGTGGTAGTAAGGCAGCACGAGTAGGAGGTAACATCTCTCCCTCCAAGTTCTTGGAACGAAACATTTCCCATCTTGGAGCTAGTCGGGTTGTGGGACCTGCCGAGCAGTACACGCAGCAGACGAACTGCTCCAAACCCTTGACCTGTGGTGGCAATTCGTCATTGACCAGGACACTCGGAATAAGACCTTCACCAAGCACCCTAAAGTAGTTGATTGCTGGGTCATCTTCTTCAAGCTTCATGTTGGCACCAACCCAGGTCTTCTTGGAAATACCCACAAATTTCCCACCCCAGTCAGCACCGGTGAAATTGTGAAGTCCAATGAGTCCTTGGCATTTGTGACGTCCAATTACTGCACTCTCTCTACCACATCAATTTCTCTGTATTTTGTTCCCTTACCAGTCAATAACTTGAGGTGAGTTAGAGCTCCAAGTCGACCATGAGAGACAAGATCAAGAAGAAGCGTGAGAACGTCAGTGTCTGGTGACGAAACACATATCTCCCGCCAAGCGTTCTTGGCTACAGATGACAGGACTTGGTGAGGAATAAGCGTATCGGCCTCTTCGTGTGAATGTTCTTCAAAATCATAGCCCTTTATCTTGTTGCTGTACACAACAAGCAGCTTGAAGGCCCTGTTATCGGCAAAGTTTTCAAGCAAACCCTGGGTGAACATGGTTGTCAGTCTACTTTTGGTCTTTGAGGAAGATAGAATCTCTTTGAGAGACATGGTGAGCTCCATTTCTGGGTGAATTTCAAATTCAGTAGACGTTGCGGCTCTCTTCTGGTGTGCCTTATTCTTCAAAGACTGTTCCAGGTGTCAGTCAAATACTACTCTGCCCTCATCGTAGCCAACCATAATCATCTCAATATGTTTGATGAATGCCTGTGGAAGATCAGAAAGCTTGCGCATGGTCGGTGTTTTCTTCATGCCTTGCAGCACAGCCATTGTGTCAACAATAAGAACATGGGGTGGAGAACCCTCAGATGCTATTTCAAGAGCAGGGGCAGATTGAGACAGTTGAGCCTTGGTTTCCTCAACAGCATGCATCAATCTGGCTTTGTCCGTTGGGATATAGGGAGAGCCATCAAGAGCGTGCATCAGATTGGCTTTGTCTGTTGGGATATAGAGAGAGCCATCAAGAGCGCAAAGGGAACGCGGCACTACTGACATCTCGCGGCACTACGGAGAGTTCCTGTTGTCTCGTCTAGTTTTGGTATCGGCTCAGGACGGCTTCCCTGGGTGATGAGAAATCTGCCGAACAGTTTGCGCTCTTCACACAGTTTGATAACCTTTTCACCCACACAGAATTTTGTTTTTTCCATGCAGTTCGAGAAGGTCTTCAATTTGAGCTTCTTCATTGGATCCCAAACTGAACCCGTTGATGTTGGCAGCAATCTGTCGTGAATGAACTGCTCAAACCGCTCCTGACCCTTCTCAGCAAAGTTTAGAATATTGTGCTTTGCATCTTGTGGTACTAGAGCTGATGAAACCAGGCGTTCAATGGAGACTTCAATATGAATGGATTGCCTTCGCAATGTATTTCAATGGAGCGATGCAGCTTCAGAGCATTTTCTCTTGTCCTCACAGCAACATCTCCAGAAAGCTGGTAGTGTTCACATCGGGACAGCATTAGCATGTTCCAAAAGTTTCTCAAAATAAAACAACATTCCTAAAATGGGTTCATAATCAGTGGAGTTAGACATGAGTTCAATCCCGGATTGGGGGGGGGGGGGGTTCCCAGAAGTGGGGGCTCCAGAAGGAGATCTCGGGACAGGAAAATTTGAACCCCATAATTTTTCAACATCTAGACTCCAAATCTAACTGAAAATGCAAAAAAATGAATTATAGCACACAAATCCTACGGGATTACACTTCATACCACACTACTTAGGGGATTTGCAGTTCCCCACCCAGTTAAGGTTTATTATCCCACACATGCGAAGTGAAAAGCAGGATCAACTAATTGGTTCAGTCTGTCTATCTACAAATGTCAGTTTATGATCGAGGAACAACTTGATTCAAATATAATTTTATATTTTGAATTTGAATCGCAAAACAAACCTGTAGGTTAGCAATATAGTACTTTGGCTATGAAGTCGTCCCGATCTACATGCGCGGAGAGGAATGAGATTTAAAAAAAACTAGAGCAATACGACTGTGTCTCCAATATGCCAATGCGAAGTCCCTGTGCGTGACAATGGGTAGATGCCTCTCGTTCACTGTCCTAAAAAATAAACAAGTTTGATTTAAATCCCTTCAGCTGTTTTCAAGTGTCCAATTTTTACCAGACAGGACAGGGTTCATCAGTGAAGCTGTTTAGGAGAAGGGATTTATGGCTGCCAAACCACATGATATATGACATGAAAAATGTACAATCTGCATATTATGTATGGGTAGGGGGTCACGTTTGTAAAATTTAGTGTTGATCGGATAAGGTTTGTTTTTCTATCCAATATGGTTGCCAAATCACGTGACCGACGACGTCATCATTTTCAAACTATATGCAACATTGGTGTTCGATGACATTTGTAAAATTTCGCATTGATAGTGTAGGCGGTTTCAGAGATATAATTATTTAATATTTTTCTTCAATCCAATATGGCTGCCACACCATGTGATCAATGATCTTTTTGTGATCACATTGTAATTGCCATGCCGAGTCAATGACACATGTAAAGTTTCGAGTCAATCAATTTGGTGGTTTGGGAGAAGATATTTTTTTATGATTTTTGGTTAAATCCAATATGGCTGCCAAACTATGTGACCTATGATGTCATAAATTTCATATTTCGATACAAATGGGTCATAGATCATACACATGCAATTTCATATTTTTAGGATAAGACATTTGATTAAAACATTTCTGGCTGGTATACCACTTCACCGATGTCATCATTATGCTTTTGTTTCCCATTGGGAGTACTTGACAATGTGCCAAGTTTCAAATTTTTCCAGTCAACGGTTTCCGAGAAATATATATTTTAATTATGTGTTTAATCCAAGATGGCTGCCATACCATGTGACCTATAACATCACAATTATTACAAAAACATTCTGCATGGGTGGCGCTCCTGCCCGAAAGTTTTGTCTCAATCGGACATGTGGTTGCTGAGAAAAACAGGGTTTAGTCCACAAGCTAATGCCGGCAGATGGGACGCTCAGTCTAATGTCCATCCGAAGGACGGCACACACTTTGATGAATCACTCTGGCTGTTAAATAACAGGGATGTCTGTGTACAGCTGGGTCAGGATTCAACCCCAGGCTAGGCGGCTTAGAGGCGAGTGTGCGTACCTCTAGAGTCTAGAGAGCATCCTGCTAAATCCCTGAATTTATTTTGTGCCTGGTACCAGTGGCTAAAATTATTTTAAATAAAAGTATTTTCGGCACATTTCCCCTTTTACTGCTTTAATTGGAATACGTTTTTGAATTGACATTACGCAACCTCTTGGTTACGCATGTTTGGTGTGTCCGCCTACTCCATGTTTACGATTAACGGAGATTTCAATACAGTGGAGATTATTACCCCGCACACATGAAGCTAAGAACGGGGTTAAGCAATTGGTTATCTTCCGTCTGTCCGCCCTTCGGTCTACAAACATCGGTTTATGATCAAGGAACTACTTGATTTCAATTGAATGTTGTATTTTGAACACAAATCGGAAAAGAAACCTGTAGTTTAATGTGTTCTATGAACTCTCGTCTGTCGCTGTTTTGGAAATGTGCACGAGAACTCACGAGCTTGCAAGATGCGAGGGACGTTCATAAAGTTTTAAGAACGGGATGTTCTTTGGCACCTTACAGATGCAGTTCTTTGTTCATGATAAACTTGTTATATGCCATTGGTTTCTTTAATCTGACTTTGTTGTTTCAGGTTTCAATCCTGGGAATTTGCTACATCGTACAATGTTAGACGTCATTAATTTTTTAATGCAAATAAGGTGTCCGCTATAATCCATGAACATGTGTGGTGAAGTGTGCCATCATACAGTAGCCAAATGGGTAAAAATCTTTGATCATGAGCAAATCTTAGTGAAGAATGGGTGTTAGATGTGATTGATCACCCACAAAATGTTCATTTTGAGATGAGTGTCATGAAGAAATGGCACTTTGAGGTCACCGAAGTATCCACAGAACTTGGAATTTTTCAAGGCAGTGGCATGTCCATAGACAGTAGACACGTTCATACCTCGGACATGCCTGACACTTGGGTATGTCCAAGGTCTAAGAAAAATAGGTCCTTTGAAAACTCGGCACTATAATAACGATCACCAGAAACTGCTGTCATGTTGCGAGCTTCTTGAACTGTTCAATTCAGATCGATCTGATTTTATTGCTTGTCTGGTCAGTGTTGATGAAACCTGGCTTCACTACTTCAATTCTGAAATTGTTGGAATCCTTGCAATGGAAGCGTAAATAATCATTGCCACTTAATATATCTTGCATCAAATCCTCAGCTGGCAAGATCGTCGCATGTTTTTCTAGAATGCCAAGGGAATCAATGTGGCACCTTTCATTTAGAAGCAGCATCTCAAAGCTATTTAGGAATCAAGCTGATTGACTATATGAGTAATTCCATAGTTGCAGATGTGACATTTGTACATCCATTTTAGGTTGTAATTTCCACTTGAGTCACTGCAGCAAAACTTTGCACCCATTTGCTTGTACAGCTAGGGCCATTACTTCCTTGGATACAACAACAACAACAGGCATTTTAAGGCAATTTTCCCTGCAAGAGCGGGGGTTAGCCTTGCGGTCCCCATGACAATCTTCTCCATTTTGCCCTATTTTCTGCATCTCCCCTTGTTAACCCCCTTGCCCGCATTTCTTCTTCGACGATCTTTATCCAAGTCTTTTTCGGTCTTCCCCGTCCTCTACTTCCTTCTACATCCATTTCCATCACTCTTCTCAACCAGTCACTTTCATCCTTCCTCAACACATGACCAAATCATCTCAAACTGTTTCTCTTCACAGCATCCATCACAGGCTCTATTCCCATCATCTTTCGCAATTCATCATTTGTCTTCCTCTCTCTCAACGATACTCCGCACATCCGTCGAACCATTTGCATTTCCACCCTTTCCAGCCTTCGTTGCTGCTCTACGTTCATTACCCATGTCTCACTCCCATAAATCATAACACTTCTCACACATGCAGCATATACCTTTCCCTTCAGCTTCAACGACACTCCCCTCTTCATCAGCATGCCACTCAGTTCCCGAAACTTCTTCCATGCACATCTCACTCGAGCAACCGTTGCCGAGTCTGATCCACCTTCTCCATTCAGCATGTCTCCTAGATAACAAAATGTTTTCACACCTTCCAGCTTCACGCCGTTTCCAAGATCCAACTCAACATTTCCTCCATCTGCAGCTCCCTCTGTGCACACATTACACTTGAATGTAGCTGTCACACTGGTTAATGAACCTGTCAAACCACTACATTTTTGATGAACCCACTCGGCGCACATTGAACATTGAATGGAATTCACTCCGACACCCTTCCTGCACACAGCACAGGGCCACTTCCCAGTTCTTTCCACCTCACCACATGCTTTACCACTTGCCATCACCTTCGTTTTTCCGATATTCATCTTCAGACCTTTTGTCTCAATACATTCCTTCCACTTGTTCATCTTCTCCTTCAGTCCATCCATACTTTCTGCAATCAACACCAGATCATCTGCATACAACAACTCCCACGGTAAACCCTCCTTTACGTTCTGAGCCAGCACCTCCATCACAGCTACAAATAGTGGTGGACTTAGTACTGACCCCTGATGCACTCCCACCTTCACCTCAAACTCACCACTGTTCCCGTCCTTCGTCCTTGGATGTACTGAACTAATCCATGTTGTACCCCTTTGGCACTGAGATCCTTATGTTTATGGGGTTACGGACGGGACGTCACAAAAAAGTGAACTCTTCCAATTGATTATCATTATTCTGTGAATTCAAACATCCCACAACAAAGCAATTCTTTTCTACATTTAGATCACCTATGGACACATGTCAGATGTAACTTTTTTTTAAATCAAACTTCAAACACCAAAAGAATAATAAAACGTTTTACAAAGTTGCAGACGATTTGAGACATCCTTATAGTTCCAGATGTGACACTGTTCGAAAAGTAGTTTGGCCAACTGAAGCTAGCAACTGTAGCTTGTAAATGGCAACTGTAACCCAGCAACAAGTTATTTCAAGTGAATATGAAACAAGATTTAAGACTGATATGGAGAAAGACATTTAAGAATCAGTTTGAAAAAATTGCAAATAATTTGAACTTTAACAACTTGCAAAGTAGTTACATTCTAGAGATTAGCACTGAGTAAAGCAAAGTGAGACATAATCCTGTTATTAAACTTCAAATAGGAAAATTATTCGGAAAAATGGGACAGCCTGCTTATAGTCCTTTCATTCAGTATCAATTGATGCTGAAAAACATTTCTATCCCTGATGTCCAAGGTGGGGCTTTCAAAAATTTGTATTATGTCGGATTTCCTTGGTCAGATGCATTGAAAGTATTTTTGCGATTGCAACCTTTGCGTTTTCGGAAGAACATCATTTCCCCGTCATCCCAGTCGTCATCATCACGGACAACGACTCCCACAAATCTCAACATGCTTTTTTTGCCAGGAAAATTTACCACGACATGTTTTGCTGTGTAGCCCAGGCAAGGTACACGTGGATCTGTGCTGCTGCTATCAGCATGGCTTGTTCCAGCATCCACTTCAGCCTGCACTTCCATGCAGATGCCACTGCCTTTGGGAGATTCGTAATTGAAGGAGTAAATTGTGTTCAAGGAAGAATACATTTGTACAGGATCACATAAGGCTCAATATCCCTGATATGATGGATGCCCTGCGTACGCAGGAGCATTTTACAGCCCTTCCATCTCAAGTCAAGACTTTCTTTTGTTGCTTAGGATTTTTGGTGTGGGGATGTACATCACAAAATATCTGTTGAGCTGCCTTTGTAACAATGAAAAAGGACTGCCCACGTGAGACTACTTCTCTGGACAGTACCCTGTGCCACACTAATCGCTTAATGATACCACCAACTTCATCTACTGCCACTTTGCTATGACTGGTGGCAAAAAAAATTCCACTCCATTTACTCCAAATCATATTCCTGCTTCATGGATGTCAAATTCACAAAGAGAAACTTATGTTGAAATTGTGATGCTTCCCCATCCGAAAATAAATAACAATTTCTGACAGATGGAAACTTCTCTTTTATCCCATGAGTAAGAACCCAAAGGAATCTCTATACTACATACTTGTTATGGGAAAGGTAATCACTGATAATGATGTAACTCTGGAAGATATTGTCCACCCAAGAAATGCAGGTGAATAAAGTTACTTAGTTGTGATGACAATGGGAACTTTGGATTTCATCCTCATGCATAGTGGATAAATTTGTGGGGAAATCAACCTGCAGAACTGCACACTCTGGTATCAGTTTGTATGACCTGCTCAAAGAAGGTAGGCTTCCTAAGAAGAAGGCTTCTTTTTGATGAAGGTTTTCCCAAGAAAGTCTGGCGGTTGCCTGAGCAACGTATATGTGCCAAAAAGTTATCAGAGCTCTACAACATGATGAAATTAATATTATTTTGTCACAACCACGCCACGTCCACAACCTCCATTTGCGGAAGTGACAAAAAAACAAAACAAGGATTTTTAAGGGTTCTGAAGACGCCAGGGAGAAATAAATTGGCATATGAGTGAGAATAGGAAGTACCGGTTTTTTTCTTCAAACAGGTGAACATACCAGTGTTCATAATTATATATGAAAACGTGTGCACTTAAAAAGTTCTGGACGTGACAGAGTTGGGTGTGTGCTGAAAAAGCACCCTCAGGGTACCTTCGGCTGGCTTACCTTTTGACACCGATATCAGCATCATATCAAAGAGTGTTTGTAGTACTGTACCAGCCTTCTAAGTATTGCATTTTTCTCACATTACCCTCTGGTATACTTTTACAGCGTAGCCCATAGGACAAAGCCGTCGAGAACATACCAAGACCATGAGAAGGGTGATCAAGTCAGTGAAAAATGTAACCCAGGTAGGTTGAAAGAAATTGAGGAGATACTACTTTCCAACCGACACTCAGATAGAGCCAGCAGGTCAGGTGAGTTAAGCTGAACAAAAGATTGCACAGAAGATTAGCACGTGAGCACATGCAGGGATTAGCACGTGCAGGTAGAGATCTGTTATTCTTAAATTGTAGAGCCATATTCATATTCATAGTGAGAGAAATACATAAAACATTGAAAGGGAGTGGATAGGCCAGCCAAGGAAGAAGAAGAAAATGAAGAAGGAGAGGACAGTCAAAGTTACCAAAACAAATTTACAGACCAGTCCAAGACACTCAGTAGGGTCCCACAAACTCATGCGAACACATTGTCATATGCGACATGTTTATTTCCACAAATTCATGTGACGTGTTTATTTCCGATACCCTCCGGCGAGGCAGAATTCATCACATCCCACAGGGAGTCACGGACAAGAAAGATGCAAAATAACTAAGACTAGAAATGACAGAATAGAAGAAAAGCAAGAAGACCAGGACAAAAACAAAGAAGAACAAGAAGATGACTGGCTGGTACCATTCACCTAGTCCTGAAACAAGGAAAACCCTCTTCACAGGACCACTGAGAAGGTCGGGGTGACTAGGCCAGGTGTGTGTGTGTGTGTGTGTGTGTGTGTGTGTGTGTGTGTGTGTGTGTGTGTGTGTGTGTGTGTGTGTGTGTGTGTGTGTGTGTGTGTGTGTGTGTGTGTGTGTGTGTGTGTGTGTATATATGTGTATGTATGTATGTGTATGTATGTATGTGTATATATGTATGTGTATATATGTATGTGTATGTATGTATGTGTATATATGTGTGTATGTGTATGTATATATATGTGTATGTATATATATGTGTGTATGTGTATGTATATATATGTGTGTATGTGTATGTATATATATATATGTGTGTATGTGTATATATATATATATATATATATATATATATATATATATATATATATATATATATATATATATATATATATATATATATATGTATATGTATATATATATATATACAGACTTGGCAATTAATATGGAATATTTTTTTTTTCTTGACTTGGGTTTACTTTCTTCACTCGGTATATCAATCTGGTGAATTTCTTTTAAACTTTGGTGATTTATTTGTTAAAAGAACCATGTCACTGATTGTCTGTCGCAGCAAGAAGTCAACAACAGGATTATATCACAGGTGGCGTGGCAAAATGTACGGACAGGTGCATTTGACGATTGGCTTCACAGTCGGGTATACAAGGGTTGTTGCATTCTGTATTAGTGGAAAACAACTGCTGCACGTCTCCAAAAGTTATTGCCGCTTCCTCTGGAGATGGTCCGTCAACTCAACAATGCTGTTTGTCATGGAGTGGTGGCTTTACGAAATTACAGCATTAAAGAGCGTGCTATTGCTCGGCAGTATGGCATCACTCAAGGTCAGGTGTCAAAGATCCTGAAACGAAATGCTCAGAGGGGTGTCCCTACTCCAATACCGAGGCCAGGACGTCCCCGCAGAACCACAAGGAGGGATGATCGCCAGCTGCACCGGTTAGTCCGCAATGGCCGTACCAAGTCAGCTAATCGGCTTAGGGCTGAGTGGCAGCAACTGACAAATGTGCCTGTATCCAGATGGCTAGTTAACCAACGACTGGTTCAAGCAGGCTATCGTGCCAGGCATCCCCTGAGAAAGCCACGCCTGACCAGACAACACCGCCAGCGCCAATTGCAGTGGGCCAGAGAGCACCGTCAATGGCAGCCAGGACACTGGAATCATGTGATCTTCAGTGACGAGTCTAGCTTTCTGGTCTATCGTCAAGATGCCCGCGTCCGAGTGCGCAGACAAGTGCATGAAGCCTACAACAAAGATTGTATAGTGCCAAGAGTCCAAGCTGGAGGTGGTGGGGTGACCGTTTGGGCTGCTTTTCATGCAGGGGGCAGAACTGACCTGGTTGTTCTGAATGGAAACCTGAACCAGTTCAAGTACAGGGCCATTCTGGAAGAAACATTGCTGCCATTTGCTCGTGTAGCCTTTCGAGGAAACTTTGTCTTCCAAGATGACAATGCACGGCCTCATCGTGCTCGCATGATCCAACACTTTCTTGCTGACCGTGGTGTAGAGCATATGGAGTGGCCTGCCATGTCCCCGGATATGAATCCGATAGAGAACTTGTGGGCAGAATTAACGCGTCAAATCGACCACTTGGACCAGCAGCCGACCTCTGTG
This sequence comes from Myxine glutinosa, assembly GCF_964187855.1. Taxonomy (NCBI): domain Eukaryota; kingdom Metazoa; phylum Chordata; class Myxini; order Myxiniformes; family Myxinidae; genus Myxine; species Myxine glutinosa. The sequence continues at coordinate 62,828 of NW_027616505.1, read as the reverse complement.
CGTGAATTGCAGCAGGCTATTGTCACTGCATGGCAAGCGATTCCTGTCCAAACCTTGGCAAATCTCGTGAACAGCATGCCTCAACGTGTACATGCTCTCTTGAATGCTCGTGGGGGTTAAACGAAGTACTGAACTGTAATTTTACTGTCCGTAATCCCAGTCGTAATTTAACTTTTGTTTTTGTTAAAAAAAAATTGGGCTAATGTGCAAAATAAAGAGATACTTCTGGAAAACGTACAGAAGTTTAACACAGTACTGTCCATGAATTGAGTTCGATATCAGTTTACATCACTTTCAAGGATCAATTTATTTGTTTCGAAATGTCAAATGTGGTTTTTGTTTCTTTTAAAGGTCACATTAACAAAATCTAGAATAATTTCAACATAATTCCAATGAACTTTTGGTTCTAAGACATCTTGAAAAGTAAGTCCACCCCCACAAAAAAAATATTCCATATTAAATGCCAAGTCTGTGTGCGTGTGTATGTGTATATATATATATATATATATATATATATATATATATATATATATATATTGTTGCGGATTCGGGGGTCGGCGTTCCCCTTTTCAAGGGGGGGGGTTAATCCCCTGACTTTTAAGCTGCCCGTCCCCCAATCCTGGAAGCTATGACGCTCCTTCCGGTCGGAATTAGCCAGGGCGATTGGTCAATGAAGTCCCAAATACCTACTTACTAACCCGACCGTAAAGCAGGGAAATACCTCCCGCTCGAACCACGGATAAGATGGAAATTGCCGAGCGGTTAGCAATCCGCGGCCCGAGACATTGACACAGACTAACCCAATCCTGAGCGGTTTCCAAATCGTGCCACAGGTACTCAATTGAGAAAAGACCAAAACGATCGGATAAGAGGAAACCCAGGAAATAAGAAGAACAAAGAGTGGGTTTATTAACCATGTACAAACACCCAAAGAGGAAACGAAAGGAATATACAGGAGGAAGAAGAAACAAAAGGACACAGGGCAGGCAGGCTTACCTATACAGTCTTAACTTATTACGACCCCAGGACAAACAGACAGCGTCACACGGAATTGTAGTGGTAGGGGAGGAAGGTCCAAGCAGATGGTCAGGCGATGGGATCCGGCTCCGGTCCACTCCAGTCCAGGCTCCGGTTCCGCGGGCGACACCCGGCAGGCAGCTTCGCGCGTATCGTCGGACGCGAGCGGGCCTTACGTATCTCGGGGTTACATATATCGGGGGGACTGGGATGCGGCGTACGTAATACGTAGCTTGTGCCAGCTCTCTCTCTCTCTCTCTCTCTCTCTCTCTCTCTCTCCCGATCAATGGCTCGTATCACAGGCAGTTCGTGCAATCAGCGTCTCGGCGCAGTCCTTTGAAACAAGCGCGCCTCCCGAGCAATAAGTTCATAAAGCGCCTTTCCCAACGAGTCCGTATCAAAATGTACTCCCTCACGCAGTCCGTCAAAGGGCTTTGCGCGCGCTTATATAATGTGCTTTGAGATCAATCCGCGCTCTTCGAAACCATGCCTGCCAGTGAGCTCACCTCAGCCCTGGTTGGTTGGCGAGGGCTCACCGGCTCCGCCCTTGATGGTGAGTTGACAGGGCCATGCCTCGTTCCCGGCACTCCGCCCCCTTCTTCCTCGAGCTTGACCGCGTGGTTAATGGCGTTTGTTTGAGCAGAAGCTCAGCGAGGCAACAAACGCTGCGAGCAAGCGGAGGCGCGTAATAGAATTGGGAGAGAGAGGTTGGAAAGGAAGCGAATGGGGCCTATCTTATTTGATTAATGCAATGCAGATTCAACTATTGGGAACACAGCCTTATCTGAAACACATACTAAGGAAATAACTGAAAGTCCTATGGTGTCCTACGTGTTGCTGTGGCCTAACTATGGGTGCAACCTTTAACCTTATTAAATGATGGAATATTATTTACAAGTATTTACAAAGTGAGGGGTTCTCAAAACCGCAACAATATATATATATATATATATATATATATATATATATATATATATATATATATATATATATATATATATATATATATATATATATATGTATGTATATATGTATGTATATATGTATGTATATATGTATGTATATATGTAATTATGTATATATATGTATGTGTATATATATATATATATATATATTTATATATATATATATATATATATATATATATATATATATATATATATATATATATATATATACATATATTGTTGCGGATATGAGGACTGTATTTTTTTGATTGTGTTGTATTGTGGTAAATTGGTGATGAATATTGCTTGAGTCTGCGCCTCCTGCCTCCGGAGCTGTGTAAAGGTCAAAAGGGCGTCCCATAATTAGTCCACAAGCATACACGTCAGCCAATCATAGAATACCCCTGTTCGATAGTTGTATCTTATTCTGTGTTTTAGGGTAAGGCTGTGTCTCCCATTAATAGAAGTACTCCATTGCACCAAGTGAAAGAGATAGATTCCCTTCATTCCCATTCCCAAAACCTCCATTCCCCCTTTTCATCGATTGGAAACTACCTCCGCTCCAATTGCCGCCATTGACCACGAGGCAGGGTTGGGGAAGAAAGGCGGGTCCCCACCTCGTCATAGAGGGGAGGAGTGAGTCAGCCCCACTCAACCAACCATGAACAAGGGGTTGGACTTGGAGAGGGTGTGGAAAGAAACATCGAGGAGGTTCGCGAAGGTTGAGGGGTGGGGCCTATATAACCCGCAGGCAGGGCGTTCCCAAGGCAGAGAAGGGAGATGAGCTTTGACGACAGAGAAACTGCGAAAGAAGTCCAGGGTTGAACTGCAGCTCGAGCCACCGAAACTGCACTCTCTGCAGCTCGAGCCACTGAAACTGCATTTGCTGCAGCTGGAGCCACCGAAACTGCAGCCACAGCAGCGTGAGGCCTGGACGGCAGTTTGGAGCAGGGCCGCGAAGGAGCGGCGGCTGCCCACGAGTCGATCAGCTGCAGGACCAGTTGGACCTCCCTACCGCAAGCCATCCATCACCTGCCATCCCTATCATCATTCCCCGCGTAAGTCTGTCCGTGTTTGTTCTGTCCCTGGGTTAATTAAGACTGTAGGTAAGCTAGCGTTGCACTGTGTATCTAATCTCGTCTGTAAATAAACGTGACTACTTTCTTCTTGATTATATGTGTAAATAATAAATCCAATTACTCTTCTGTACGTCTCCTCGTCTTATTCCTTTTCCTCTTTGTATTCGGTCGCTTTAGAATTTTCCCGATTGAATAGCGGTGGCGCGATCCGGCCAAAGTTTGGGGCAAATCGGGTATTAGTCGGGGAATAACTGTTCGGTCGCGGTAATACCAACCGCTCGGTAAATAACATCTTTAACCGCGTCCGTAACAATATATATATTGTTGCGGATCTCAGCGCTGGCTTTTTCCCCTTACCAAGGGGGGATTAGTCCCCTTGTCTTTGACTGACCGACGGGACCCGGAGCCTATGACGTCCTTCCCGGACAGCGCGAAATAGGGTCGTAGGACTAGAATCACTAATACCTAATTACTCACGCTGCCCAGAAACGAGGAAATAAGCCCCGCACGAATCATGGGTGTTGGTGGATATGCCGAGCGGGAGCGTACCCATGACCCGAGCCGTTATCAATTACTAGACCCCGATTGAAGCGGTTCTTACTCGTGCCACGCTTACCCAATGATGGAAATCACAGAAACGGTCGAATTTGGAAGAAAGTCAGAACAGAATTTATTCACACTATTTACAATGATGAGACGAAGAAGACACAGTGCAGTCCTTAAGCAGTCTTATACTTATTCCCAAGACAAACGGGCCCGTTCACACTCACACTCACACTCACACGGGGTTTGCAGACGGAAACCAGCACGTCCAGGGATGGCGTCGGGGCAGCTCGCTCTCCGGTCCCCAACTCGCACCGCGGAGTCGATGAAATAGATGGCAGGAGCTCTCCGCGTGTCGTTGGCGTGCATGGGATAATTACGAGGCGAACGGTAGGGCTGGGCTCTGGCGGTTACACTGGTGGCTACGGCCGCGTTCACTCACGAGGCTGCGTACATAATAGCTCAATAGGCGCTCACAACGCGCTCTTAAATTCCCAAGTCCTCGTGCAGAAGTTCTCTCGCAATGCAGCGCAATTCCTTCCAATCCTTCATACGAGTGCTCTGAGTCCTTTTGCATAGGTTCTTTTCCAACGAGTCCTTTCATACGAGTCCTCTTCACAAAGCGCAATTCTTTCACCCAACGTGTCCTCCCAAGGGCTTTGTGCAGCGACTTATATAGCCCTGCCCAGCGAACCTTCCAGCACTTGCGAGACGCCTCGTACCACGCCCTATCACGCCATGCCCTCAGAGCCCTGGTTGGCTGGCGCCCTTACCTTCATCACCTTCTGATGCGCTCCTCGACTCCGCCACACCCCGACCCCGCGCTCCTCCCTCTTTTCGGGCCTACCTCGTGTCACTTGGCTAGTTCGAGCGAACAAAGGGCAGCGAAACACACGGAGGGGTCAGCCAAAATGCACGGGATCGAGTTTGCCCATCGGTGGAATTGAAGGGTGGCCGCAAAATGAAAGGACCTAAGCTCATTTCTTTACACAACTCAGATGTTACTAGGGAAATGGCCTACTCTTACACATACTATGACATAACTAATACTCTAAGTGGGCCTACATGTTGCTCGTGGACTAACTATGGGGGGCAAACCTTTAACCTTTATTGATGTCATATATATACAAATCTCAAAACCGTATCAATATATTGTTATGGTTTTTAGAACCTTCACTAGTAAATTTTAGTAAATGTTTCCCTTATAAATGTTCCCCAGTAAATATCCCCATCAATTGGCTTGTTAAAGATCGCACCCTGGTTAGTCCATGTACAACATGCAGCGAACCAAGGACCTCTCCGTAGTTATTTCATTATTATGTGTTTCAGTTAAGGATCTGTTCCCAATAGTTGAATCTGTGTTGCATTAATCAAATAAGATAGGCCCCTTTCAATTTCCCCAATCGCCTCACCCGCGCTTCAAAGTAGCAGTCAGGCGGCGTTCGCTGCTCCTTGCCGTGATTCGGTTGTTGGCCCCAAACCGCCATTAGCCATGCGGTCAAGCCGAGGAAGAAGGGGGCGGAGCCACCAGAACAAGGTGTGGCACGTCAACATATCGGCAGAGGTGGAGTCAGCGAGCCCTTTGCCGGCCAACCAGCGACGCGGTGAGCCAACCGGTAGGCGTGTCATCAGAGCCGGCGGCTTGATTCCAACACGAACGATAAAAGCGGCTGAAAGGGACTGCTTGAACAGTCGGGTGAGAAGGTACGGTTGAGAGTCGGGTGAGAAGGTACGGTTGAGAGTCGGGTGAGAAGGTACGGTTGAGAGTCGGGTGAGAAAGTACGGTTGAGAGTCGGGTGAGAAGGTACGGTTGAGAGTCCGGTGAAAAGGTACGGTTGAGAGTCGAGTGATAAGGTTTAAAGAGTCGACTTGGGTTGGAGACGGTGCTTGGTGAGGTCTGGCTGAGAGAGACGAAGCTGCGCGGAGCTCTTTGACAAGCTGCTTTGAAAAGCCCCGACCGCGTGAAACGAATACGTGCGGCTGCCGCCGGGTTTTCGCCTCGAGCCCGGAGCGTGGACCGGGAGCGGACCTCCATGCTGTGCCTCTGCCCGAACCTTCCAGCCCTGCTGTCCCACCTGGACCTTCTCCTTCCAGTCATTCCTGCCTGCTATTCCCCTTTTGTGCAAGTCTGTTTGTCTGTCCTGAGCGTTGGTAATATAAGACTGCTTAAGGCTGCGCTGTCTTCTTCTTCTTCACTGTATATTACTTTCGTTGTTTCTTCTTTGGTTTTGGTTTTGTATATAGTTAATAAATATCTGGTATTCCTTACTTTGGCTTCTTCTTTCCCCCGATCGTTTTAGTCCCTTCTTCCCATTGAATACCTGTGGCGCGATTTTGGCCAAACGCTTTATAGTCGGGTTTAGTCTCTTGATAACGGCCCGAGTCGCAGCTCGCTTCGCTCGGCGCAATCCAATCACGCTGCGGCCCGGGTGGGAGTATTTCCTCGCTTATGGCCAGTGGTAGTACTTAGGTATTAAGACAAATTGGGCTTACAACCCTACTTACCATCGACCGGAAGTGACGTCATACCCCCAGGACCGGTCGGACGGCCAGCTTAACAGGACAAGGGGATTAACCCCCACCCCCCCCCTTGCTAACGGGAGTGCCATCCCCCGGATCCGTAACAATTGGTGTCAGGAGTGGGATTTGGACCCGAACCAAATTTTTCCATCATCGAAAAAAAATTTGTCAAAGTTTGGAGCGGCCGAAATTTTATTTAATACCACCAAATTTAAATCGTGCCATGGATGATCAAGGCGATCGGATGCCGGTAGGGGAGGTAGAAGAGGGGTTAGAGGCAACCCAAGGCCCCAGGGAGGAGGACAGCAATGAGGGTGCGGTAGCGGGGGTTGCAGGCACACAAGATGGCGGCGCCTCGCACGAGGTTAGAGGGGCACAAAATGGCGCCTCACACAGGGCGGCAGGGGCTGCGCAATTGGGAGGAATGGATATGCAGGACCTCTTTGCGCAGCTGCGGGCAGCCCTACAAATGAGTGTGGGAAGCCAAATTGAGCAATTGGGAGGCCAAATTGGAGCAATGAGAAACGAGATGGGAAATCATATTGGGGGATTGGAAAGTAGAATGGGAAACCAAATTGGGGGGCTCGAAGGCAAATTGGGGACCCAATTGGAGGACGTGGGTAGTCAAATAGGGGAACAAAAGGACGGGTTATCGGGGTTGGAAAATAGGATGGCCACCCAGGAGAACCGAATGGAAAGGGTGAAGAATGGCTTAGAGGGGTTAGAAAACAATATGGAAGGCAAATTGAGGGAAATAGGGGAGCAATCTGCCTGGGAAATTAAACAGATGGGGAATCAGATAGAGGAGGTAAAAAACGGGTTGGAAAGTAAATTGGATGCCCAAAGGAATGATTTGGAGCAGATGAGGGCGGCATCTACCAAAGATATGGGAGAGATGGGGGAGGATATAAGGCGCGGAGTGAGCGAAGAGGTCGCGGGAGTACGCGACGAGGTGAAGCGGGGTGAGGAGCGCATGGAGAAAGAGGTGAGGAACAGCACGGCTAGGTTGCAGGGGGGTATCGAGGAGTTGACGCAGGGAGTAGGGCAGCTGACAGTGGGACAAAAGGAGCTTGGGGAGCAGGTGGAAAAGAACACGGCGGTGATAGGAGGGTTGAAAGCGACCCAGAAGGAAATAAAGAAAGAATTAATAGCGACGAAGAAGGAATGTCAGACGGTACATGAGGGACTGACGAAGAGGTTAGAGGAGGTGGTAGAGGCAATGGAGACAAAAGAACGGGAAGTCAGGACGCACATATAAACGACCAAGGTGGCCTTAGAGGAAGAAATTGAAGGGGTGCACCGGGAAATAAAGGAGGTGAAACAGAAGTTAGAGGAGGTGGAAGAGGGGGTAAGTGAAATTTAGAAGAGACGGAGGGAGACTAAGAAAGAGATAAAGGAGGAGGTGATTGAATTGGTGCAAGGTCTGTGCTCACAGCGTGATGATATGCTTACTGACCAAATAAAGTTTGCAGGTGAGGGAGGAGGAGCGAAGGAGAAGAGGCGCCGAGGTGAGTGGCGATATGCTCGGAAATGTATATGGTGTGAGGGGAGATTCAGTGAGCTTGGGTGTTGGTCTAGACCCGGGCGTTCGTGAGAGGCCGCTGGTGAGGTGTGCAGCTGGTGCAGAGTGCGTGGAAGGAGGATGTGTGCGAGAATGCACCCCCATGAGTGGTATGGAGTATGTACAGGGAGAGGGTGCGCAAGAAGGTGCGTGAGAAAGGTGTGTAACAGAGGAGTGCATGATAACAGAGTGTGCTGTCGAGAGTGAGAATGAATGCACGACAGAGTACGGGAGTGAATGCACGATAGAGTGTGGTGGTGAGAGTGACACAGAGTGCGAGTTGGTTGTGACAAGTGAGAAAGAATGCACACCTGGAATGGTTGAGCGTGTGCGGGAATGCACACCTGAGTTGGTGGTGAAGCGCGTGATTGGGTGTGCAAAAGAGTGCACACCCATGGTTGTCACAGAGGATGTGACCGAGGAGTGGGCGCGAGGAGGTGTGTTGTAGAAGTGTGCGAGGAGGTGTGCGGTGATCAGGTGTGTGGCGAAGTCTGTGAGCGAAATGAGTGTACCGGGGTGGTGTGTAAGAGAAGGTGCAATAACAAAGTGTATGGAGACACCTGGATGTGTGAGTATGGGAAGAGTCGCATGTGGGTGTGAGCATGTACGGGGTGCATCGACGTTGACCGGAGCAACGTTTGGGCTGACGGATAGTCGACGCGAGACCTCGGTCCGTGCCGGGCTTTGGGTACTGCGGGAGCCGGCGAGGGTCGTAATCACGGCGATTTCAAAAGAACCGCCGTGCGCGATCCGCGCCGGGCCCCGCCCTGCACGGTCGCGTTCGCGCTTTGCTGAGCAGAGCGGGCGGCCCGGTTCGAGGGAAGGTAGGACGGGTCGGAACGGCGCCCCCTTGTGGTTGTGGTGTTCCGGCCGGGCAAGATTGGGCCACCGGGCAGGAGACCGAAAGGCTCCGCGCTGAGGTGGACCTTGGAATCTCGGCCCGAGTAAACCTCCTCCCCTGCATTGAGTGCCGGCGGACCCAACCGCAGTATACGAACCACCCGCATTCATTGCTCGGCTTTGCGAAGCCGAGCTTTGAAAATGTAATGACGCACCGAGGCTCAGATTAATGGACGATGGTAGGGATAGTGAATTTGATTGGCAAATTGGATTGGCAAACATTGGATGGGCAAAATTGATAGTGAGAGATGCCCGATGTAGAGGGATGGCAAATCCACCATCCCTCACATCCACCCAGGGCACATGAGCAATAGTTTATGGGGTTATGGCGGTGCACACCAAGCCAGGGAGGGTTTGGATAATTGTATAGGGAAATAGCTGACCATAGGTAACTGTAGGGTTAAGTAGCAACATGTACCTGAAGAGGGGACGTAGCAGATTAGTGGATTATAACGACGAGGGAGCGCAATAGTATAAGGGGCGACTGGGAAGCACGAGTTTCAGAAGGGGGTAGTCAGCTTTGATGATGCAGTGTATGATTGAGTAATTGTGATTGTGCATTGCATTGAATGAATGAGCCTGGGAGGAAAGACGGGTGCAAGAGCCACCAGGTGTGTGTGAGCACCAGGTGAGTGAGCAAGTGCAGGTGAAGCATGGGTGAATGGAGCATGGAATAAATGGAGTATGGAATGGAGTATGGAATGGATGGTGTGGAGTGAGTAGTGTGGAATATGTGGGGTGGAGTGGTTGGTGCGAAAGGAGTGGATGGGGAAGATGGACCCCTTTCACGAGTACCCGGGGAGGGTAGTTTAAAAGTAGGTAGAGGGAGTAGGTAAATTGTGGGTGGATATTGGCATCTGTGGTGCGTGTGGTAGAATGGTGTTTGGATGGGTGCATTAGTGAAGTGGAAATGGCTGGGTGTGTGGCCTGTTAGTGAGTGTAGTTGAATGGGCACTCCGCCACTGTTAGTCTGTCGGCCAGGTGAGGCCGCAGGTCGGCTCTGGGAGCCAGTAGAGTTGTGAATGGGGCCCGAGGATCCGGAGGACGGACCCGGGTAGCCCAGTGCCAGAGAGGGCACCGAGTGGGGATAGCGCCAGAGGGCCTTCCCCAGGTAGATAGGTTAGGTAGAGGAGCTAGGCAAGCTCGGGAGGCAACTACAGTGGCGGAGGTGTGCAGGTGAGTAGACCTGCTGGTGAGCCACACGACCCAGCCCTGAAATTGTGCAAAGGCACAGGGAGGAGAATCGGGGGAGTGAGACCCCAAATTGGTGAGCACCACAGTTTGGTCAATGGGAGTTCGGTTTTTAGAACCGCATAGAGTAAAGTGGCCAATGGTTTTGCAGGGAAAGACCCCGGGTAGAGTAAAGGTGTTAGTCATTTTAGAAGTATAGTTAGGATTGAATTCTCTTCGCACCATCTACAGCCACTCACCTGAGGTGATGATACAGCCTACAGCCACTTCGCACCATCTCCACACCATGTTTTTTTTTTTTTTTTTTTTTTTTTTTTTTTGTGCAAATGTTTGGAATGGTGAGACGCATCATGACGTGGGTGTGACATTGTGCTTGTTTGTTCCATTTCTTCCTCCTTATGAGGAATTGATGAGAAATTGGGCTTGATGGCAAATTTGGTTAGAGGGATTGATAACGAATTCGGTATAGAGGGGAGATATGGGGAAGACGAGAAAGTCGCGACGAATTTGTAAATGTCTAGAGTTGTGTAAATACGGGGTAAGGGCAAGGGTAGGGGAGGTGACAGGGGGGGGGGGTGAGCGCGCAGGTAGCCGCACTTGTGTGCCCGAGCCGCCGCTGCACAGCCTGCCTGGACCGGTACACCACCTTATGGACCGCACGACTTGCGGCCGAGCACCACTTTATGGACCACACGTTTCTGTGGCCAAGCACCACACACTGATGGACCCCACGTGTTGGGGCCTGGCCCCTCTGCTGGGACCGGCCATGATGGCCAGAGAAGAGTTGGCTTGTGGACCATGGTGAGGTGGCCCCTTTTGCCATACAGGTGGACCACCCTTAGTTGGCCCCTGTTGGCCCTAAATAAAAATGGACGCATTGTGTGCCTTTTTATTATTTGCAAATAGGCAGCAAGCCACAAGATCAAGAACAACAACAAGAAACATCGGCCAGCAGAGCAGGAGCTGACAACCAGGTCAACAGTTTGTGTTCTTGTTCTTTATTGAAATGTGTGAAATGAGCACTGGATGGTGCTTTGGTGCTGATTGGTGCTTTGGTGCTTTGTGATGCTCTTGTACTCGGGGGTGCACTGCAATATCAATTGTGCATCCCGGGGCACTTGAGTATGGTGTATCGGTGCAGTGCAGTGCATGCTCTTCCTCTTTTTCAAAAACATATTTTTGTCTCCCAAAATGACAGGTCCTGGGTTTGCAGTGTAAATACAAATTAGTGTTTTTTTTGTTTGTTTTTTTTGTTTTGTTTTTTGTATACTGAATCGAGGCTTGTGAAAGAGCTAACATTAACTTCACAAACAAATCGACCAGACAAACAAAATACACAAAAAGAGGGAGCGGAAGACAAGATGGGGAGAAAAGGGGAAGCACACACACACACAACATCCGAGAGCAGGGAGATGTGTGGAAGGGAGAGGGCCCGGGGGGAGGAGGCGTGGGAAGGGGGGGGGGGAGGGAGAAGTATAAAGCACAAGGACACCAAGGACTTCCAGGACAAAAGTTGGTATTTGAAAAAGTGGAATTGGGGTGAAATTAGCGGGGGTAGAAAAGATCAAGGTTTTGGATGGGGGAAGATAAGAGATGGTGGTGAACAGCTGTTTTAAAGACTTGGAGGGTGGAGTGGGATTGAAGAGAGTGAGGGAGTTTGTTCCAGAGGTGGGAGAAAAGAGGAATGATGGAGTGAAGGTGAGCAGAGAGTCTTGATTTTGGCAGTTTAACCAAAAGAGGGTTGCAGGCAGATCTTATGCGACCTGTAGGAATATTTGCGGGACAGAGCCCAGAGAGAGCTGGGGGGGCAAGGCCAGAGAGGAGTCGGTAGAAGACGGAAAGACCACCAACCTGCCTGCGGTGAGTGAGTGAGAGGCCCTTGGAGTTAGCTTCATCGCCGGAGATTCCAATGATTCTGAATGCTTTGGTTTCAACAGCGTGAAGGCGAGCTAGGTGTGAGGCAGGAGCACCAGCCCAGAGGGGAGAGCAGTATTCCATTGAGCCTTTTGTAAATTTTGTAAATAATACTCCCCACCGTATATGTGTAGTTTGCGAATAATTCCGTGATTCGGTTATTCTGTGGGCATGAGTCTGTTAGGTAGGATGCAACGTAGCAGGCGGGACATACGTAGTTGTTTTAAAACTGCCGCACTCAAGGGTAAGGTTAATAGTAGAGGGCTACTACACCTGAGTGTCACATCAAGTAAAGTTATTTCGGGCTGGGACGGCCCTAGAGGAAAAGAGGGGTGCTGTGTTACGGTTTTTAGAACCTTCACTCGTAAATTTGAGTCAATGTTTCCCTTATAAATGTTCCCCTGCAAATATCCCCATCAATTGGCTTGTCAAAGATTGCACCCTAGTTAGTCCATGTACAACACATAGCGAACCATAGGACCTCTCCGTAGTTATTTCATTATTATGTGTTTCAGTTAAGAATCTGTTCCTAATCGTTGAATCTGCGTTGCATTAATCAAATAAGATAGGCCCCTTTCAATTTCCCCAATCGCCTCACCCGCGCTTCAAAGTAGCAGTCGGGCGGCGTTCGCTGCTCCTTGCCTTGATTCGGTTGTTGGCCCCAAACCGCCATTAGCCATGTGGTCAAGCCGAGGAAGAAGGGGGCGGAGCCACCAGAACAAGGTGTGGCACGTCGACGCATCGGCAGAGTTGGAGTCAGCGAGCCCTTTGCCGGCCAACCAGCGCCGCAGTGAGCCAACCGGTAGGCGTGTCATCAGAGCCGGCGGCTTGATTCAAACACGAACGATAAAAGCGGCTGAAAGGGACTGCTTGAACAGTCGGGTGAGAAGGTACAGTTGAGAGTCGGGTGAGAAGGTACCGTTGAGAGTCTGGTGAGAAGGTACGGTTGAGAGTCGGGTGAGAAGGTACGGTTGAGAGTCGGGTGAGAAGGTACGGTTGAGAGTCAGGTGAGAAGGTACGGTTGAGAGTCGGGTGAAAGGGTACGGTTGAGAGTTGAGTGAGAAGGTTCAAAGAGCCGACTTGGGTTGGAGACGGCGCTTGGTGAGGTCTGGCTGAGAGAGACGAAGCTGCGCGGAGCTCTTTGACAAGCTGCTTCGAAAAGCCCCTACCGCGTAAAAAAGAATACGTGCGGCTGCCGCCGTGTTTTCGCCTCGAGCCTCGAGCGTGGACCTGGAGCGGACCTCCATGCTGTGCCTCTGCCCGAACCTTCCAGCCCTGCTGTCCCACCTGGACCTTCTCCTTCTTCCAGTCATTCCTGCCTGCTATTCCCCTTTTGTGTAAGTCTGTTTGTCTGTCCTGGGCGTTGGTAATATAAGACTGCTTAAGGCTGCCCTGTGTCTTCTTCTTCTTCACTGTATATTACTTTCGTTTCTTCTTCTTTGGTTTTGGTTTTGTATATAGTTAATAAATATCTGGTATTCCTTACTTTGGCTTCTTCTTTCCCCCGATCGCTTTAGTCCCTTCTTCCCATTGAATACCTGTGGCGCGATTTTGGCCAATCGCTTTATAGTCGGGTTTAGTCTCTTGATAACGGCCCGAGTCGCAGCTCGCTTCGCTCGGCGCAATCCAATCACGCTGCGGCCTGGGTGGGAGGATTTCCTCGCTTACAGCCGGTGGTAGTACGTAGGTATTAAGACAAATTGGGCTTACAACCCTACTTACCATCGACCGGCAGTGACGTCATACCCCCAGGACTGGTCAGACGGCCAGCTTAACAGGACAAGGACAAGGGGATTAACCCCCCCTTGCTAAAGGGAGTGCCGTCCCCCGGATCCGTAACTATATATATATATATATTGTTACGGACACGGCTTAAGATGTTGCTTGACCGAGCGGAATGGCCGCCGTGTTCGCACAGTTTACCCGATTACCCCCAACTCACCCGATTCCACTCGGACGTTGGCCAAGTCGCGCTACGCTAAATCAATGATGGAAAGGACACAACGACTGGGATAAATGAAACGACGCAAGGGGTACAGTTCTCAAGACCTCCGGAGGAGGATATAATTAGTGGTGGAGAAAGGGGTAGATTACAAGGTAATGAGGTAAAGACACAGGAGAGATAGGCACTTAGACACAATCTTATCTATCCCAGACAGACCACAGACAAACGGAACAAGACTGACTTACACAGGGAATGATGGCAGGGAAGGACAGGCAGTCGATAGCACAAGGTGCACCTTGGCTCAGGGACAGGATACAGCACGGTCCAGTCCAGAGATGCGGGGAGGTGTCACAGCGCTCGGAGGTGGCGTCCTTCTCTCTCCAAGCTCAGGGCGCATCTGACGTCACCTCCCTCTTCCTGCGCATGCTCAACGGGGAGTGACACGCCCTCGGCTGCTTGGCTCCGCCCCAGATGGGACCGGTCCGCCGCTCCCATTGGGTGCGGGGGTTACCGGGCTCCGCCCTTGACGAGGAGCTGACAGCGAGCCCCTACGTGGTAACCCCGTCGAGCACATGTTCGATGGCGGCTCGTTGGAAAGGCCTGGTGCCCTACCAACCAAGCCGGAGTGAGGACGCGCACTCCCCGCGTCGCCGCCGTTGCTGTTGTTGTTGTTGTTGTTGTTGTTGCTGAACCGTGAGGAAGAGCTGCGGGGAGGTATTGGGAGGTCCTAAACTTCCTAACGGTGCCATACAATCACATTCTGGTGCAACGAAGAGTCAGAATTAATGGAAACGAGTCCTTAACTGACATAGACTAAGAATAACTAGCAAGATGTCCTATAGTTGTCTACATGAGATGCGGTGGACCTGGATGCGACATTTAATGGGGGAAATAGGGGGAGGTCGGGTCTACAGAGTGTTGTTTACAGAAAATGGGACTAGGGAATGGGGGATTGGGGATAGTTGGGAAGTATTGAGGAAATAGGGGAATATTTACAAGCGGATATGGATGGATCCAAATCCCATATCCGCAACAATATATATATATATATATAGATATAGTTACGTTTGTCGGGGGTAGGCAGTGATTACCTTAGTCCAGGTATAATTGCATAGGTAGTGTGCTCCGACTGCCCTGAAGAAGAAGAAACCCATGTACATAATTAGGAAATTCGTTTAGACCGTATATCGTGTAAGCGCATGTTTTCGTTCCCATCACGAGGGGTGGGGTTATGTTAATTAGTTAGGGATTATGGGTAATTAATCCCCTGTATGAAATGGCCTCTGTTAATTTTCCTCTGTTCCTTATGACACCAGCAGTACACACACATAGCCGGGCAATCGCGCATTTATAACGAAATAAAAGCGACGGGAACCGGGACAATCCAATTTAAAAAGATTAAAGCAAAACTTTAAGACATTTCCTTTCCATCCGCACATGAAATGTGGATTTAAAGTCAGCAGTTTCTGTAAAATAAATTTTTGAAAGTGTATACTTCTTTTTGAATAACCCTGTACGTGTATGTATGTATGTACATACGTATATATACGAATATATATATTGTTGCGGATATGAGGATTGTATTTTTTTTTATTGTGTTGTATTGTGGTAAATTGCTGTGTAACATTGTTTGATTCTGGCCCCTCCTGCCTCCAGTGTTGTGTAAAGGTCAAAGGGCGTCCCGGTAGTTAATTCCATAAAGCATCCATTGAAGGACACTATAATACCCTTGTTCAGTAGTTTATATCCTTATTATGTGTTTTAGGGTAAGGCCTTGTCTTCCATTAGAATGACACTCCATTGCACCAAGTGAAAAAGATAGATTCCCTTCATCCTTCATTCCCATTCCCAAAACCTCCATTTCCCCTTTCGTAATGGCCAAGCCTCAATTTGGCAATTACATCCCCTCCAAAGCCGCCATTGGCCACGAGGCAAGGTCGGGGAAGAAAGGCGTGCCCGCCCGTCGTCATCAAGGGCGGAGCCAGAGGGTCGCGCGACCAACCATGGCCGAGGTGAGCACACCGATGGGCGTGTCCTGAAGGCCGGCGGCTTAATCGCCGGAGGCATTATAAAAGCGCGCACGCAAGAGTGACCAGAGCTGAGCTGCGTGGTGAGGTCCATGAAAAGAGCTGAGTCGTCAGAGGAAAGCGGAGTTGTAAGGTCCAAGAGCTGAGCTGCGTGGTGAGGTCCATGAAAAGAGCTGAGTCGTCAGAGGAAAGCTGCGGAGTTGTAAGGTCCAAGAGAGAGAAGGGAGATCATCCAGCAGCGATTCTTGTCCAAGAGAAGAGATCATCCAGCAGCGATTCTTGTTCAAAGGAGATCATCCAGGAAAGCACAAAGCCTGCTATTCGTCGCCTTGCTCGCCAGCAGCAGCGTCCACAGCAGCAACAACCCTCAACAGCCGCTTGGGGCCTGGACGGCGGTTTTGAGCAGGGCCGCGGAGGAACGGCGGCTGCCCAACGCGCCGATCATGCTGCCGGACCCGTTGGACAACCCTCTCCTTCCAGCCAATCCACTCTGCAATTCCCCGTGTGAGTCCGTTTCTGTTTGTTCTGTCCTGGGTAGTTAATTAAGTTTGTATAAGCTAGTATTTTCACTGTGTCTCTAAAAGCTTCTGTATATTATTGTATTATCTTTCCTTCTCCTTGGTTATTTTGAGCCTGTACATAGTAAATAAATTTAGTAGTATTTTCAACCTTTTGTCTTCTTCTTCCTTTTCTTCACATCCGTCATTTTAGTCTTTTCCATATTGAATAGCTGTGGCGCGATACGGCCAACGTCGGGTGAATCGGGTGAATCGGGGAAACTGTTAGGCCGCGGTGCCTCCGCTCGGCAAACAACATCCTTAACCGCGGACCGTAACTATATATATATATATATATATATATATATATTGTTACGGTCCGCGGTTAAGGATGTTGTTTGCCTGTTGTTAAGGATGTATATATACGTATATATAGACTACTCAAAAGAAGTTAAGGGTCAAAAATATTTGTGCATATAAATATAAGCTAACGAGCTAAAATGGTGACGACTAATGACAAAATAATTCTTTGATGGCTCAAGAACAGAAAACAGAAAACAAAAACTTTTGATGAGACACTAGTTTATTACCCTGATGAGAAAGAGTCATGCACCCCCAAAAATGATGTTCACACAAGTCGCAGAAGCTTCAGTAACTGGTGTAGCCACCGTTAGCATTCACACATTCTTGACAACGTTGGCACATGCTGTTCATCAGGCGTTGGAAATAACGTTGAAGGATCGCTTGCCATTCTGCGACTAATCACTGAGCCAGTTGCCGGAGGTTGACGGCAGGGACGTGATGTGATCGACCCCGCCGCCCTAGTTCATCCCACGCATGCTCAATGGGTGACAAGTCGGGTGAATATGCAGGCCAATCCATGTGCTGAACGTTCTGCTGCTGCAGGAAGTCGGTCACCACCCTGGCACGATGAGGTCTTGCGTTGTCGTCCTGGAACCAAGCTCCTGGTCCAATCTGTTGCAGAAGTGAAATTACCAGAGGTTGAACAATCTCGTTGAGATAACGTTGACCAGTGACCAGTCAAATTTCCATTGACGACGTGCAGAGGGGTTCTGTGGTTCATGGATATCCCCGCCCACACGGCCACACCATCACACTTCCTCCTCCAAATGGTAGATGTTGAGCAATGTTGAGATCACCAAATCTCTCTCCTTGACGATGATAAACACGAGCCCGGCCATCATTGAACTGGAGCGAGAAGCGGGACTCATCTGTGAACATTGTCTCTGCCCACTGACCACGGTTCCACTGGATATGATGTCTGCACCAATCTTGGCGAGCCCTTCTGTGACGGTCAAGTAGCGGTGGTCGGACTGCAGGACGCCGGCATCGCAAACCTCGGTCTCGCAGACGATTCCTAATGGTCTGGTCGGACACGTTGGTGCCTCTGGCAGCTCCGAGTTGATCCCAAAGATGCCATGCGGTCACAAAACGCTGTCGCAACGCCGTTATCCAGGAAGCGGTCTTCTCGTGCTGTTGTTGATCGGGGTCTTCCAGAACGGGGGCGATTCTGAACAGAATTATTTGGCCTGAACCTCTGCCAGAGTCTGCTGATAACGCCTTGGCTTACGTTTAGGCACTGAGCCACAGTTCTCTGAGTTTGGTCATCTTGTAGCCAGCCAATGGCCCTTCCCCTGTCTTGGATGCTGAGTTGTCATCGAACCATCTTCAAATTTCAAGTGATGATGAATGGAAAATGCTCAGCCATTTTATTGCTAAAATTGGCATGCATGGAATGACACTCATGCAAAACACGTGCAAATGGTGCATGAGGTGTCACAATGGGTGTTTCGAGGCAATTTGTCAGTTTCGTCTGACTAAGTTCGTGCTTCAAATCCATGAAAAGGAAATCTGGGTTAACTTTAAAAGTTTCTAAAGATAAGTGCAATGATTGCATGTCCCATAATAACGTGATGTCTATAGTCCAAATGACAACCCAAAGGGGAATATTCTAACCCTATCTGGCTTAAAAAGACATACTTACAAAAATGATCAAAAAATTTCCTTTGACCCTTAAATTCTTTTGAGTAGTATATATACACCACATGGCCGAAAGTATGCCGACACCCCTTCTAATTAGTGGATTCGGCTATTTCAGCCACACCCATTGCTGACAGGTATACATATATATAATCAAGCACACAGCCATGCAATCTCCATCGACAAACATTGGCAGTAGAATGGGCCATACTGAAGAGCTCCGTGACATTCAAAGTGGCACCGTCACAGGATGCCACTTTTCCAACAAGTCAGTTTGTCAAATTTCTGCCCTGCGAGAGCTACACACGGTCAACAAAGTGCTGTTGTTGTGAAGTGGAAAAGTCGAGGACAACAAAAGCTCAGCCGTGAAGTGGTAGGCCACACATGCTCACAGAACAGGACCGCCGAGTGCTGAAGCACGTAAAAATCTTCTGTCCTCGGTTGCAACACTCACTACCTCATTCCAAACCTTCTCTGGAAGCAACGTCAGCACAACAACTGTTCGTTGAGAGCTTCATGAAATGGGTTCCAATGGCCGAGCAGCCGCACACAAGCCTAAGATCACCATGCGCAATGCCAAGCGTCGGCTGGAGTGGTGTAAGGCTCTCCGCCATTGGACTCTGGAGCAGTGGAAACACGTTCTCTGGAGTGATGAATCACGCTTCACCACCTGGCAGTCCGACGGACGAATCTGGGTTTGACGGATGGCAGGAGAACGCTACCTGCCCGAATGCATAGTTCCAACTGTAAAGTTTGGTGGAGGAGGAATAATGGTCTGGGGCTGTTTTTCATGGTTCGGGCTAGGCCACTTTGTTCCAAATGAAGGGAAATCTTAATGCTACAGCATACAATGACATTCTAGACGATTGTGTGCTTCCAACTTTGTGGCAACAGTTTGGGGAAGGCCCTTTCCTGTTTCATCATGACAATGTCCCCGTGCACAGAGCGAAGTCCATACAGAAATGCTTTGTCGAGATTGATGTGGAAGAGCTTGACTGGCCTGCACAGAGTCCTGACCTCAACCCCACCGAACACCTTTGGAATGAATTGGAACGCCGATTGCGAACCATGCCTAATCGCCCAACATCAGTGCCCGACCTCATTAATGCTCTTGTGGCTGAATGGAATCAAAACCCGCAGCAATGTTCCAACATCTAGCGGAAAGCCTTCCCAGAAGATTGGAGGCTGTTATAGCAGCAAAGCAGGGACTAACTCCATATGGTTTTGATTGATTGAGAATTGAAATGATTTTTGGATGATGATCATGATTTTGGAATGAGATGTTCGACGAGCACATGTGGGTGTGATGTTCTGCTGTCCACATACTTTTGGCCATGTGGTGTATATAAACTGAACATCAGAAGAAACTTATCACTTTCATTTTTTGAAATGTGCAGCTTTACAAACATGTTTCTTCAATTGTAATTGCTGATTATGTCACGGGAACTTCACTTCAATCACCTGGTTGATCAACAATGGCATGCTTGAGTGGTTCTGTATTGGGATCTTTCACTTTAAATAATGACCCTCATAATGAAATCCTTCAGTTCTCGTGGTTAGACATTCATTTCGTGCTGTTCATAGTCACTCTGGAGGCTTCTGACAGGGAAAACAACAAGTAAAATTCAGATGCCACGCCTGACATCTGAACAACGTTTAAGGGCAATGGGATGCTTTAGGCTGATGTAAGCCAGCAAACAATTTCCCAACATCTTGGTTGCTCGCAGCCTGCAATTTCTAACCTGGCCAGGTGTTACGGTGAAACTGGAACTGTGAATGATGGTCCACGAAGTGGAAGACCACGAGTAACCACCCCAAACCAAGACCGCTGGATTGTGGTGCAGCATCTTCGTGATCGTTTCCGCCCTGCGACACAAACAGCTGCAGTGACAAAAGGTCGTCACAACAAAGCAGTGCTCAAGGTCATCCCTCTCCTTTGCTCAATGTCATCTACCATCTGCTTGGAAATCGGCCAACATTACCGCTTTACATAAAAAGGTGCAAAAACAAATCCTTGCAACTACAGACCAAAAGCAGTGACAAAAGCCGCTTGAGAAGTCGGGGCCTGGTGGCAAGACGTCCTTGCAGAGGTCCAGTGTTGAACGCAGTGTATCGGCGGAACAGACTAAGATGGTGTCTGCAGCATCGCCGCTGGACACAGCAACAGTGGAGTGCAGTCTTGTTCAGCGACGAGTCCAGATTTTGCCTCCATGCTGCTGATGGGCATCAACGGGTATGGCGCAGAGGTGGGGAAAGGTATGCATCATGCCGTATTCGCCAGATCAATAGTTGGGGAGAACCCAGTGTGATGGTATGGGCTGGCATTTCCACCCGTTTCAGGACACCTCTGGTCGTCATCGAAGGCAATCTCATGAGTCAGCGTTATGTCAATGACGTTTTGAGACCTCATCTGCTGCCATTTCTCCAGGCTCATCCTGAAATCGCAGTTTTCCAGCAGTATAATGCTCGACCCCATGCTGCTCACCTGACCACCAACTTCCTCCAGGAACAGGGTGTTGAAGTGATGCCTTGGATGCCTTATTCCCCTGACCTCAATCCCATTGAGAATTTATGGGATGAGCTTGGTCGACGTCTTGCATCGAGGAGATCAACGGATGTCAATTGACAAATGCTCATTCAAGGCTTGCAGGAGGAGTGGGACAGACTTCCCCAGGACCGCATCAGACGCCTGGTACAGAGCATGCGTCGGAGGTGTACAGCCTGCATCACAGCTCAGGGAGGACACACACGATATTGAGGACTGCTGTCATTCTATCCTTGACTGTTGGGAGTGTTGTGTCCATTCTTGTGCCATTTTGTTTTGACTGTGTTCAGGTGTGTGCCTTTGTGTTGCAGTGCTGAGACTGTTGTTGCACCACCCATTGTGATGTTCATGCTTTTTGCTTTTTTTGTGATTGAGGCAAGCTCTTGTTTATTGACATGTGTTTAGTAAATATAGCTGAACTTTACCTCTGTGTTCAAATATTTTTCATTTTTGTGTTGAAGATTTCAATGTGTCCTTCTAAAGATTTGATGTTTCTTTTGATGTCGAATATAACAAACCTTCTTGCCATGTGGTGTTCATAACTACCAAGGGTGGTGAATTTCTGCACAATTGTTTAAGAGGAAATAGTGTGACGGATAGACAAATGAAGCCGATTACAATAACCCCAGTTTTTTTGAAAAAGCATGGGGATAACGTGCTGCTGTTACACTCACAAAGTTATCAATTGAGGTGAATAGGAGAGCTAAATAGATTAATTGAAGGTCATTACTATTGAAATCGTGACGTTTGTAATTATGTCCAACAATTGCTGCGGTTTGCAATTGGTAAGGTCCAATTGCTAAGCTAATTGCTAAGGTCCACCTTGTTTGCAACAGAATTGGCTGTTCTGACCATCATGCGATATTTCACCAAACCAGTCAATGCGCAGGATGCTTGGCCACCACCCAAGATTGTAATTCAAGACAGCAGCTGCATGACTTTGAATGAACGGTAAGTGTTTGCCATCATTTTTTATTTTGTTTGAGTGAGGTAACGAGAGCTGTTTGTTCAGCATTCCATCGTGTGTTTTCATGTGATTAATGAGTGTTAATGCAACCTTATTATGACTCAGGGTTTGTACAGGGCCTGGACATGCATGGAAAAGCATGGAATTCATTTCACTAGAATGCAAGGGCTTTTTGAAGCATGGGTTTTTCGTTATTCACTTTTCACAATGGAATGTTGCAAAGGTTTTATTTATTTATTTTCAAATCGTTAAGCGCCTTCATTCTCAGCTTGGTTATTTATTTAGGTTGACGTGCTTCATCGGTGACCGTGGGACATTTGGTGACATCTTGCTCACATGTCGGTTGCTGCGAGCAGTTTTTGCATGATTCTCCTTGGCCACTTGTGGATTTAGTTTTAGTTTTCTTCCTTACGACAAGTTTGATTTTGTTATGGGTAGTGTGCAGGCTTAACTAATTTGAGACTAGCAGATATACCCAGCAAGTGTAATATTAGAGACTAGCAGATAATTATCAATTAAGATAATAAGCAGATAAACCTCCCCCTCAAACCTCCCTCCTCACCCCTCCCCCTCAAAATTCCCTTCTCACCATTTTTCTTCAATTCTCCCCTCTCACCCCTCCTCCTCAAAGTTTCCTCTTAACTCCTCCACAGAGCTGCCTCCTTCCCACTTCCTCTCCCTTCCAACTCATACCTCCACATCCTCCAGCCTTATACTTCACTCTGCCACCCCTCAAACAACACCTCACTGTGCCTCATCCCATCACCATCAAACCTTTTGAACTCCTCATCCTTCCCCTTCTCCTATCTCTCCTGCAATCTTCAACACACTGTCAACAGCTCTCCCTACCTTCCCCTCTCACCCCTCATCTTACCCGACCCCTGCCCACCCTTGTCCTGTATCCGATGTTCCCACTCCCTCTTCCTTAATAGTATGGACCTCAAACATCTGGGGCCTTCGCTCAAGCCTGACTGATCTCTCCATTCAGGTTGCTTCTGACAATCCAGACTTGATCTGCTCAACAGAAACTTTCCTCCTTCAATATGTCTCTGATTCCTTAATATCTCTTCCTGGTTACTCCCTCCTACGGTATGATAGACCTGAGCCTTCTCCTGGTGTTGGGGTGGCTATCTTTATCAAAAACTCTCTTCCTCACTCTCCCTGCACTGCCTGATCCCCACCACACCCCCAGGAGTACCTCTGGCTATGGCTTCCCTTCTGCTCCCACCTTTTGTTCATATGTGTTCTGTACCGTCCACCAAACAGTGATGACTCCATTCACATCTCGCTGTCTGACAACATGGACCAACTTCTATCCACTCATCCCAACTCTTTCTTCTTCATATGTGGTGACTTAAACTGTCATCATGCCAGCTGGCTGGGTGTGGGTACCTCTCACACCAGCCATGGCACCTCAGCAAAGGACTTCTGTGACTCACTGGGACTGACACAATCTGTCAATTTCCCGACCCGGATCTCAGTCAACAGTACATCATCTCTTCTAGCTTGGTTATGACTAACTTCCGTGCAAATGTCTGCTGTTCTTCTTCTACTCGAATCATTTCCTTCTTAAAGTGGATATCTCTCTGGCCATTCTCAGAGAGCCTCCTCAGCGCCGACGATTCTGGAATTTCACTCAGGCTAACTGGCACGGTCTGCAAGCAGCCATCAATCATCTGGACTGGTCTCCCATCTCCACTGCCTCTGATATGAACTCATCCTGAGAATTCTTCCAAAGTAAACTGCTCTCTCTCATGCACAGAGTTATTCCATCTCGTCTTCAGTTGTCTTACCCTTCCTCCCATCCATGGTACACTGAATCTTGTGGTGAGGCAGTTGCCCTGAAACAACTTGCCTTCGCCTCCTGGTAGGTAAATCCAATGGAAGGCAATCTCATTTCCTTTCACAAAGCCCGGAACAAGTGTGTGTCTACCCTCAGGAGAGCCAAGAAACATCATCTCTTATCCCCAATCTTATCTTATCTTCCCCAATCCAAAACCTTGATCTTTTCTACCCCTGCTAATTTCACCCCAAATCCACTTTTTTGAGGTGACTTTTGTCTTCTTTCCTGGAAGTCCTTGGTGTCCTTTCGTTTTATACCTATCCTGCCTCCCCCCAGGCCCTCTCCCTCCCACACATCTCCCGATGTCCCTGCTCTCAAATGTTGTGTTTGTGTGCTTCCTCCCCTTCTCTCCCCATCTTGGCGACCGCTCCCCTTGTTATATACTTTGTTTGCTTGTTTGTTTGATTTGTTTGTTTGATAAATGTTAGCTCTTTCACGAGCCTCGACTCTGTATACAAAAACAAAAAAAACAAAGAAAACTCTACTCTCAGGAGGGAACTCTCAAACCTGTCTCCCTCCTCCAAATCCTGGTGGTGTCTGTTCAAATCTGTTTCTGGTGTTTGTTCCCCATCCATCACCTCCCTAACCTCAAATGGCTACACAGCTGACTTCGCACGTGAAAAAGCTGAATGCCTCAACTCTGTGTTTGCCTCAAAATATTGTGTCCCAAACCCATTGCTCTCTGAACCCACCTTACCCAGTGAAACCCAACTGCTCCTGGACTCTGTGTCCTTCTCTCCTGACAAGATGGAGAAGTTTCTGTCAAACCTCGACTCTGATTCTGCAACTGGACCAGCCGGCATCATCCCACGGGTCCTGAAATCCTGCTCTGCCGCTCTTTCACTCCCTCTCTCTGTTCTCTTCACCCTATCCTTTGCTCAAGGTCATCTACCATCTGCTTGGAAATCAGCCAACATTACCGCTTTGCACAAAAAATGTGCAAAAACAGATCCTTGCAACTACAGACCAATCAGCCTTCTCCCAATAATCAGCAAGGTCATGGAATCCATCATTGCTTCTGATATTAAATCCTTCTTCTTCTCCAATGGCTTGATCTCTGATCATCAATTTGAATTCAGACCAGGTCATTCCACTCTGAATATGCTGCTTCTGCTGTCTCAACAATGGATGAAGGCCCTCAATGCCAAACAGGAAATCAGAGCTGTCTCCCTTGACATATCTTGTGCCTTCGATACAGTCTGGCAACCCGCTCTGCTCACCAAACACTCCTCTTATGGCATCGAAAGAAAATTCCGCGCATGGCTCCTCTCCGATCGCAGTCAACGTGTGGCACTAAATGGGTTTCTCTCATCTCCCCTTCCTGTTCAGGCTGGAGTTCCTCAAGGCAGTGTTCTGCGCCCTGTGCTTTTTTTATTATTCATCAATTATCTTTCTGACTCTCTGGAAAATCCTCTCTATCTCTTTGCTGATGACTCCACTATCTGCCACTCTATACCTCAACCCTCAGATCGGCAGACAGCAGTCTCTTCACTCTCTGCAGACCTGGACAAAATCACAAACTTGTCTAACAAGTGGAACAAGTCTTTCAATCCTGACAAATCTCACACTCTCACTTTGTCTCTCCGAAAAGACCTTCTGGAAAACCCTCCCATCTACTTTATGAACAAGCCTCTTGAAGAAGTTCTGTCACTCAAGCTTTTGGGCCTCACTATCAGCCATGATCTTTCCTGGGAAAACCACATTTCCAAGCTGGCCTCCAAAGCCAGTCGCCGACTGGGCATTTTCCATCGTGCGAAGTCCTTCCTTGGCACCTCTGAGCTCCTCACCACATACAAAGCTTTCATCCGCAGATTGATGGAATACTGCTCTCCCCTCTGGGCTGGTGCTCCTGCCTCACACCTAGCTCGGCTTCAGGCGGTTGAAACCAAAGCATTCAGGATCATTGGAATCTCCCGTGATGAAGCTGATTCTGAGGGCCTTTCACTCTCTCACATCAGGCAGGTTGGTGGTCTTTCTGTCTTCTACGGACTCCTCTCCGGCCTAGCCCCCCTGCTGTGCCTGTGCTCTGTCCCCCCCAAATATTCCTGCGGGATGCACAAGAACTGCCAGCAACCCTCTTATTGTGAAACTACCAAAATCAAGAATCTCTGCTGACCTTCACTCTTTCATTCTTCTTTTTTTCCCACCTCTGGAACAAACACCCTCACTCTCTTCAACCCCACTCCTCCCTCCAGGTCTTTAAAACAGCTGTTCATCTCTTTTCTTCCCCCATCCAAAACCTTGATCTTTTCTACCCCCGTTAATACACAACAAAACCACCCCTTTCAATCTCCGACTTAATTCCTGAAATTCCTAGTATTGTCAATTTGTTTTGTCCTGTGTACCCCTTCCCTCCCTCTCCTCCCCCCCCTCCCCCCAGCCCTCTCCCTTCCACAGATCTCCCGATGTCCCTGTTCTCTCCTGTTGTGCTTGTGTGCTTCCCTCCCTCCTCCCATTTTGTCTCCCCCTCCCTTTATTGTTTTATGTGTCCGTTTATGTTTTTTGTGTTGTATGTGCTAATGTGTGTTTAATATGCTAGCTCTTACATGAGCCTCGATCTTGTATACCAAAAAATAAAATAAAATACAAGAAAGTACTGGCGATGGGATGAAATGGCACTTGATAGGATGGGAGGGCCACATAACAACACCACCATCAGTTCAACAACAACCATCCCGTGAGAATTGTGTTTTAACCCCTCCCCCCCCCACCACTCCCCACAATGATATGCCATAACGTCATCTAGCATTGCAATCGCTGTGACAAAAGTCCACTTTTGACTAGGATAAATAAATAAAAACACCTTTAGAGGCCATTTTCCCCCGCATAGCGGGGGTTGGCCTTTTTCGGGCACCGTGGTTGTTGTTGTTTTTGTTGGTCCCCTTTTTTGACGGATGAACAGAGTAATATGAGGAAGTACATTTTGGATGCTATAAGCAGAATTTTAATGCAATATTCACCTTGCCCACAAAATTTGATGACTCTATGTGCAAAGCAGTGAGAGGAGATAGCAAAGTATTGGCACAGGCATCGTTGTATTATTTGTATAGATTGGGCATCATTAAAGAGTTAAATGTGGGTTTATCTGATGGTGAATTGTTTGAAGAGTTGTGACATCTGTATATATTTACATCCGAATTACTCTTCTCTAACCGCCCATACTGATGGGGAAAAGGGGGGGGGGGGTGGGGGTGAGTGTATTTATTACTTTGTCAGTTATTTTGTTGAAAGTGTCCTCGTAAAATCAACTTCGGATTGCCTGAATGTTATTTGTAACTTAAGGCATTAAATTCACCTTACTTACTTGACTTGTTTATTTGGTCTGACTATGGCCGCTGCCAAAGAGCAAGATGAATTTTTTTTTTTTTTGTATACTAAATCGAGGCTCGTGAAAGAGCTACTTCACAAACATTTACTTCACAAACAAATCAACCAGACAAACAAAATATATAAAAAGAGGGAGCGGAAGACAATATGGGGAGAGAAGGGGAAGCACACAAACACAACATTTGAGAGCAGGGAGATGTGTGGGAGGGAGAGGGCTTGGGGGGAGGAGGCATGGGAAGGGGGGTGGGGGGGTGGGAGAAGTATAAAACACAACGACACCAAGGACTTCCAGGACAGAAGTTGGTATTTCAAAAAAGTGGATTTGGGGTGAAATTAGCGGGGGTAGAAAAGATCAAGGTTTTGGATGGGGGAAGATAAGAGATGGTGGTGAACAGCTGTTTTAAAGACCTGGAGGGTGGAGTGGGATTGAAGAGAGTGAGGGAGTTTGTTCCAGAGGCGGGAGAAAAGAGGAATGAAGGAGTGAAGGTGAGCAGAGAGTCTTGATTTTGGCAGTTTAACCATAAGAGGGTTGCAGGCAGATCTTGTGCGACCTGTAGGAATATTTGGGGGACAGAGCCCAGAGAGAGCTGGGAGGGGCAAGGCCAGAGAGGAGTCGGTAGAAGACGGAAAGACCACCAACCTGCCTGCGGTGAGTGAGTGAAAGGCCCTTGGAGTTAGCTTCATCGCGGGAGATTCCAATGATTCTGAACGCTTTGGTTTCAACAGCGTGAAGACGAGCTAGGTGTGAGGCAGGAGCACCAGCCCAGAGGGGAGAGCAGTATTCCATTGAGCTGCGGATGAAAGCCTTGTATGTGGTGAGGAGCTCAGGTGTGCCAAGGAAGGACTTCGCACGACGGAGGATGCCCAGTCGGCGACTGGCTTTGGAGGCCAGATTTGAAATGTGGTTTTCCCAGGAAAGATCATGGCGGATAGTGAGACCCAAAAGCTTGAGTGACAGAACTTCTTGGAGAGGATTATTCAGAAAGTGGATGGGAGGGTTGTCCAGTCGGTCTTTTCGGAGAGACATCGTAAGAGTGTGAGATTTGTCAGGATTGAAAGACATGTTCCACTTGTTTGCCCAGTCTGTGATTTTGTCCAGGTCTGCAGAGAGTGAGGAGGCTGCAGACTGCCGATCTGAGGGATGAGGAATGGAGCGACAGAGAGTTGAGTCATCAGCAAAGAGATAGAGAGGATTTTCAAGAGAGTCAGAGAGATCATTGATGAAGACCAGAAAAAGCACAGGGCCCAGAATATGCAGTAATAATATGATTAATATCAACAAAATGTCACATACTAATAACTGGTTATTGATGCTTTTTTAGTAACTTACTATGACTTGTTTCTGTTGGATGTTTCAAGCTTCACACTGCTGTCCATTCGAAATGTTGTACTATGCCTGCCAGTCAACCCAAAAGCTCAGTGTGGACACAAGAATGCTTTTTGGGATGTTCACATTTCTGGATTCGTGACCAGTGTGAAGCCAACGCAAAGGGTCTTATTTTCGGTATGAGCTTTGACACGAGGAAGTTGTGTGAACAAGGGTGTTTTGCATTGCTTGGGAATTGTACCGTGCTGGATTATTCAGTTTTGGAAACAGTTTTATGGAAGTGATCCTTTCAAACAGCTCACCTACGTCTGTGTCTTCTTCTTGAGCATGTGGGGGTATCTTTCCACTTATACTCGATGTTTAATTGCAGGACGACTTTAGAAACTTTCAACCCAGCAAAGGTGCAATGCGCAAGAGAAGGTGGAAGCGCAACAGAAGGTTGAGGCGCAAGAGGGCGTTGAGGCGCAAGAGGGCATGGAGGCGAAGGAAATTGTTTGAGCCACATTTGTGGTGGCTTCAAGGTAGGTTCATATTACTGTCTTCTATCTAACACTTCTGTCTGAAAGTCTGAATTTAGCAGTGACACAGTTAAATCACACCTTGCCTTATTGATGTGGAAAACAAGGCTCTCAAAATCATTAGGATTTCCCATGACGAAAGCTGAGTGTCTAGGCCTGTTCCTCTTAGATTGCAGAAATGTTGGTGTCATCTCTGTATTCTACCGCCTCCTTTTTGGTCTTGCACCCTCTGCCCTCTGTGCTCTTTGCTCCAGCGGATGCTCATTTTAGACGTGATTTTGTGGCCAATCATAAGTTTATACACAGGTAGTTTCATATGGTCGATACAAATGCAAGAATTTCACAATACAAAACCATGAAACATATTGTTCAATAGATTAGAGACACTGAAGAACCACCTTTAGAGGCCATTTTCCCCGCGGAGCAGGGGTTGGTCCTTTTTGGGCACCGTGGTCCCCTTTTTGAAGCAATGTTTTACGGCCGGATGCCCTTTCTGCCACCAACCCTGTTAGTCGCCTCTTGCGACACATAGGGAATTACCAGTGCACTGGTACTCAATTTGCCGACCTCAGAAAGATGACAGGCTGAGGGAACCCTCCTGGCATTAATTCAGCGATCGACCGGGATTCGAACCCAGGATCCTAGGATCCCAAGCCGGCACCCTTACCGCTAAGCCAACACTGGAAGTGTGAAAAACCAAATTAAAGGACACGGTGGTCAAAACCCTTCAGTGAGAACATCCGACAAGATAGAGGCTGCAAAAGAAGCTTTGCAAGCTTCTCTGAAAAGGTCGATATTCCGACTTGCATAGCTGGTGGGAACGTCTCGCACGACCATCGATAGAATCGTAGATGACAATCTGAAACTGCATCGTTCAAGATACAGTTGCTGCAGTACCAGTCCGAAAGAAACTAGAGAGTTCATAGAACACGATAGCTCATGCAATGTTCAAGTATATATTTCAAATTTAATGAAACAAATTTTTTCAAGATAGTTTAAATAAATCCAAAAATTTGGCATGAGTAAGCAGTTTTATACACCACCCTATATAACATGTCTAAGCACTGCTAAACTGGAGGTTCTTGAAAGTGTAAAGAAGGCGATTTGTGTTCTCCAGTGTTCAAGTATATAATTCAATTTAAATAATATAAAGGTTATAAAAGTTGTGTAAAAAAAATTAATCCCAGGGTTTATCCAGTGTCTTTTACACCACCCGATCTAACACGTTACATTCGTTATTTGTGCCTGTTGTTTGTGTCCTTTATAACGTCCTTAAAAACAGTAAGTTTCCTGTTTGAGTGATTTTCAATTTTGTTTGCTTGCCAGACAGGCAGACAGAGTGAAAAACTTATCTCACTCCTCTCTGCTTGTGTGATCTGGAAGAATTCAGAGCAAAAGTCCTGTTCAATGGCAGGTGTGTCTTCCGATTCATGTTCCGATTTGTGTTCAAAATATAACATTCAATTTAAATAAGCTGTTACTCGATCATAAACTGATAAGACAGAGAGACAGACAGACGGATGGATCTGAACCAATTGCTTAACCCCGCTTTTCGCTTCTTGTGCGCTGGGTAATAAGAGGAAGAGTTTCAAATTTTGCACCGCCATTGCTCAGCGGATCGAAGAAGACCAGGATTTTTTTGACCACATCTTTGGTGTATGATCCCTCAAAGACCCACCAATGGGTGATCCCTCAAAGCTAAAGTCTACGAAAACAACCCACACACACTGAAGAGTTGAAAAATAACATCAGATGCAAACCAGCTCTAGTTCTCAGCTGAGTCATCGACAACTTCATGGTCTGTGTGGCAGCTGTCATCCAGAGACCTGGTCCTTTGATTTTGCACGTCATCAACTACTAATGATATCGCTCCTTATTGCTTCTTTTTCACTATGATAAACAAAAAAAATCGGTAATCCTGTGTATTATGTAGACATAAACAAGCAAAAATCAACCAATAATATAAATATTGGAGTTAAATAAAACGTTGCACATCATTTTGGACCACCCTGTCTATATGTGCTCAGATGTATTTGATCATTTCCACCTTTTTTCAACAAACATTTGTCTTTTTTTCCCCTTTTTTTCATGAACTCTGCAAATTAATATATGCCTTGATATACTACTGTGTTCAAAAAGTATCCGACCTTTATTTTTCGTGCGTAAAAAAAAAGAAGCTAGGGAGGCGTTGATTGGTGCACGTATGTAGGCGATCCTAATGCGCACGCGTGAATTTTTTCCCACCTGCAGAAGCTGTCATTCGACGGCAGACCGCCGATGAGTGAGGACATGTAAGTGAGCGCCGTCGGATTTTCGTTTTTGACAAAATGACGGAAAAACTTGAACAACGCTACTGCATCAAATTTTGTGTAAAGCTTGGCGATTCCCAAGTGGAAACGATCCGCAAGATTCAACACCGTTCATTCCATTATGAAGGAGGATTTGGGCTTCAGGAGAATCTCAGCGAAGTTTGTACCAAAGCTGCTAACGATTGAGCAGAAGCAACTCCGTTTGGAGATCGCACAGGACATGCTGGAGACTGTGAACAGCGATCCCAGCTTCCTCAACACAGTGATCACTGGCGATGAGTCCTGGGTTTATGGGTACGACCCAGAAACCAAGTTGCAGTCATCACAATGGAAGCATCCAACATCCCCGAGGCCAAAAAAGGCAAGGCAGGTCCGCAGCAATGTCAAAGTCATGCTGACCATCTTCTTCGACTCCAGAGAAGACATCATGCGCTGCGGAATGCGACGGACCAGCTGCACGCCATCCCAAAAGAGGCGTTCCAGCGCTGCTTCCGACAGTGGCAGAACCGTTGGGAGAAGTGTGTGGCAGCCCAAGGGGACTAATTTGAACGAGATTATTATAAAAAATTTTTTATCTGGATGCGAGTATCTTTTATGAACAAAGGTCGGATACTTTTTGAACACACTACGTAGCGTTTTAGTTCTTGGTCCAGTGAAGTCTGGACTTTGGGTGTGATTGTTCACCTTCAGTTTGTCCACAGCACTGACAAAGTATGCCATTAGCAGCACCAGACAGTGATTGCAGATTGGGTTTCTGAACTTATCCCACCATTTGGAATACACCTTGCTGTATAATGTTGCTACCTCTGCTGGCGCCATTAATTTAGCAGTTTATTGTCAGATTTAATTTCGTTGAGAAGGTAACAGCTTGGAGGTAAGCATGCTACCAGCTTAACTTTCCTCTGCCTGGAAATGTTTGCAAGATTGAGTAAATGTGTTTTTTTTTTTTGTCTGTAGGGAGATGTGTGTTCGTGGATGGAGCATGGTGATGAGGGTGGAGAGGGAGGTGGGTGGGCAGTGGATGGGTATTTGTATTGTAAGCATCATCTGTAGCACGTAGTAGGTCGTTCTTTATTTTCATGTTGGGCACCATAGGCAGTAGGGGGCGCCCCAAGAGAAGGCCAAGAACATGTAGGTTCCACGGTCACAGCACAGTGTTAAAAAATTGGTTTTTAATGCAATATGTAAGGGAAAATTTAATTTCTATTAAATTTCATAAGATTTCATAAGAAGTAATTAAATAATTATTTTATTTATATAATTAAATTTTATTTATCTTATTTAAAAATTTTAAATAATTTTAAATGAAATAATTCCATAAGAAGGCTTATGAAGTGGGAGAAACCTGAATGGTTGGGGAGGGGGGGGGGGTGGGGGTGCTTGGTGATGCCAACACAGTTACCTGTATTGTAATGAGCAAGGTGAGATAAATTGGCATGAGGATTGTGATGGCAATACACCTGTTTCTTTGCACACTTGTAATGTCTGGCTGGGGTGAACTGTTTAAAGGGGTTCAGGTGGGGGCAATAATTAGTACGGAATTGTCGAATCATATGGCAAAACATATTTCCAGTGGTTGGAAAGAATAACAGATGGCGAGGCAGAGGTAATGGGGGACTGGTGGGAGTGTGGTAAGTTGAAGAATGCTTTGAGGAAATGAAAAGTTTACAAAATGAATTTTGGATTGTCATTTGTTTTTTGGATTTAATGGAGCTGGCTTTTTGGTTGGGTGGTTGAAGACTTCTCCACTGGATTGTGCCATTTGATTTCAGTGGTTGCTTGCTCTTTCCAACCTTACACCGAGCAAGTGTTCGTATGCCAACCATTCCTTAACCATGAGTTGAAGGAGCCCTTCGTCCTGCAGTGGGCTGAAATAAGCTGGTTTGCTTTTATTTATTTATTTATTTCAGGAGGTGTAATATTTGCAAACAGTGCTGATGAACTGTCTAGCTCTAGCCTGGATTTGAAATTTGACCAACCTATAAACTGTCACTCACCATGGTTTTGCATGCAGGTCGAGGCCTCAGTGTGCATCGTGGATGGACGTTATTCTGTGTTTTGTCTGCTAGCTATAGTTGGAGGATGTTCAAGAGTTGTCGAGTTATCGCCAACACCCTGAACAAATTACAAATTCCTGTCTTGACCGATTGCTGGGAAAGCAACGGCAAACCACCCAGCATAACTTGTGCTGAGAGGCCTCTTCAGCAAAACCTACACTTTGTCTAAAGCATTCTATATATGATTGTTTGGATGTTTTCAAGAAACCCAAAGCAAATACAATCAAAGATTGCAGACCCTCACCAGGACGTGTGTGGTTTTGTCCTTTGGGTCCTTGGGATCGTTTGGGGCTTTTAGTCCTTTTGGTCTTCGAGCAGGGTCTTTAGGGTATTATTTTCAGGGTCATTTGGGCATTTGGAGTCTTGTGGGTATTTTGGGTCGTCTGGGTCTTTTGGGTCTTCAGGGTATTTTGGGTCTTCGGGGTCATTTGGGGTCTTTAATGGTCTTAAAGGGTTTTAAGGTTCTTAAGGGTCTTCGAGTTTGAAAGAGTCTATGGGGTCTGAAATGGTCTTCGGGGTAATAAAGGTTTGAAAGGCTCAAAAGTGTTTTTAGAGTCCAAAGAGTTTTAAGGGTCTTTGGGTATTTGTGGGTCTTCATGATCCTTAGGGTCTTCGTGGTCTTGATACGTCTCAGGGTTGCAAAGGTTTGATGGGGTTTTAAGGGTCGTAAAGGGTGTTAGGGTTCTAAAGGGTTGAATGTAATTAATCCCACATACTCACCTGTATGGACAAACAAACAAACTGACAGACAAACAAACAAACTGACAGACAAACTGACAGACAAACAAATGGACCCAAATGCAATACCCTCTCCTCTGGCGAGGGTAACTAGAAAGCATCTGAAAATGCAAACCCCATCCACGTCCGCTTTGTATTCAGACTTCTTTCGTATGCTAAACATGACGAAAACAGCTAAAAAGAAATTGACGATTTTAGGCGACGCTGACCTTTTGATCTCAAAAGCAATATGGTTCAGTGGCACAATATGCAAACCCTGCTCAAATTTCAAGTCAATCCTATGAACATTGATGATTTTATACATCCTTGACCTTTGACCTTTAGATGTAAAAAAACAAAAACCCCCAATCTGAATATAGCTTTTGATTGAACCAATTTGGTGATCCAATGTGCAAATTCTTAAAATGTCAGGTCAATTGGATGAACATTGATGATTTTGTGACATTGACCTTTGACCTTGTGAACAAATTCTTCGTTTGTCTTTCCATATTCTCAAAATAAAGCTTTGCTGAAAATTTCATGACAAATCCTCAAATGGTAAATAAGTTATGGCCTGGACAGACAGCCAGACACCGCACACGCACCTGTACACGCACCTGTACACGCACATGCACACGCACACGCACACACACACGTGATTGCAAAACCAAGACCCCCGCACAATAAAGATAAATCAAAGATTGCAGACCTGCCTTCACAATGGCTTTGTTTGTGTAGTATATTTTGTGTGGCAAATAAACGGAAGGATGTACTAAATGAAAGGCCGTTGATTGCAAATGAAAGGTTTAAATGATGTACGGTAGTTCTTAATGTGTAACGGTCAAAGGTCTGAAAAGTTGTAAAGGAGATCTCGCGAGATCTTGGAGACGGTGGTCAGGGGTTTTCGACGGTCCACGTCACTCCACACGGTCTCCACGTTTTTCAAAGTTAAGTCTGTTCACAATTGTATTTTGTCGAAACTGTATTTATCGTTCGGTGTGTGAACTTATAGTGTCCCCCTTGGAAGTTTCTCGGTGTTTATCTTTCATATATTAATCGTTTGTTTGCCGCGTCGCGAGCAAGGCCTTGCAGCCTCAGGCTTCCCCCGTCGAAGGTTGTTCCTTCCTTTGCTGTTTTACGAGCTTTTTTGATTTCCCCTTCTCCACCAAGCTTCACCAAACATCTACTATTTGTCTAACGTTGTAACCCCCACACCCCCCCCCCCAAAAACAAACAAAAAAAACTTTTATTTCCCTTTCTCCTCGTGTGCTTTTGCCTCTGCCCACGTGCGCTGTCTCGCCCCGCCCCCATTTTCCCCTTGCCTTCCACCTTTTGCCCTGTTCAAGTGACTCGTGGTCGTCGCTCTAGGCTTCCTCTCCCCATCGGTATTTTTGTGAATATAAGATTGTTCTTCACAGTTCTGTTTAAATATGTTTCAACTATCCCCTTCAGTGTTTTATTCAGTGGTTTATTACAACATGCTGTTTTTCTTCTTATTTAAAAGGCTCCTTTCAATTTCCTCTTTAACTCATTCCATTTCAAAAAAATATTCAATCTCTTATGATTCCAAATCACTCCATGCTCTAAATTCTCATTCATTCCATCCCTCCTCCATCGTTCTTAAACGAGTCACTAACTTGAAAATCACAACAAACCCAATTTGATATATATGTATCTTTCATTAATCATCCACTTTCTAAACTCCCCCCTTGCCCCTCCCCTTCAAATCTCCCCCCCAACCATCCCTCCCAAATTCTCCCTCCTCCCACCTCCTTCTCAAAGCTGCCTCCTCCCCACTTCCTCCCCCTCCTATGTCATACCTCCACCTCCCCCAACCTTCAACTTTCCTCTGCCCCCCCTCAAACAAACTCTCACTGTGCCTCATTCCATCACCATCAAATCTTTCGTCCTCCTCATCCTTCCCTTTCTTGTAACTCTTCTGTAATCTCTGACACACTATCAACCGCTCTTCCTACATCCCCCTCTCACCCTTCATCTGACCCTACCCCTCCCCTCCCCTCCCCTGTCCTGCACCCGATGCTCCCCCTCTCTCCTCACTAACGGTATGGACCTCAAACATCCGGGGCCTTCGCTCAAACCTGATTGATCTCTCCCTTCAGGTTGCTTCTGAAAATCCAGACTTGATCTGCTTATTGATCTGCTTAACAGAAACTTTCCTCCTTCAAGATGTCTCTGATTCCTTAATATCTCTTCCTGGTTACTCCCTCCTCCGGTACGATAGACCTGATCCTCATCCTGGTGGTGGGGTGGCTATCTTTATCAAAAACTCTCTTCCGCACTCTCCCTGCACTGCCCTCTCTCCACCCCACCCACAGGAGTACCTCTGGCTACGCCTTCCTCTCCGCTCCCACCTTTTGTTCATATGTGTTCTGTCCCGTCCTCCAAATAGTGATGATTCCATTTACATTTCTCTGTCGGACAACATGGACCAACTTCTATCAACTCATCCAAACTCTCTCTTCCTCATATGTGGCGACTTCAACTGTCATCATGCCAGCTGGCTGGGTGTGGGTTCATCTCTCACCAGCCATGGCACCTCAGCAAAGGACTTGTGCGACTCATTGGGACTGACACAATCTGTCAATTTCCCGACCCGGATCTCAGTCAATGGAGTATCTTCTCTTCTGGACTTGGTTATGACTAACTTCCCTGCAAATGTCTGCTGCTCTTCTTCTGCTCCAATCGGTTCTTCTGATCATGTGCTTGTTAAAGTGGACATCTCACTGGCCATTCTCAGAGAGCCTCCTCAGAGCCGACGAGTCTGGCATTTCACTCAGGCCGACTGGCGCGGTCTGCAAGCAGCCATCAATCAACTGGACTGGTCTCCCATCTCTAATGCCTCTGACATCAATTCTTCCAAAGCAAACTGCTCTCTCTCATGCACAGATTTATCCCATCTCGTCTTCAGTTGTCTTACCCTTCCTCCCGTCCATGGTACACTGAATCTTGTGGTGAGGCAGTTGCCCTGAAACAACTTGCCTTTGCGTCTTGGAAGGCAAATCCAACTGAAGGCAATCTCAGTTCCTCCCACCAAGCTCGAAACAAGTGTGTTTCTACCCTCAGGAGTGCCAGGAAGCACTATCTCTCCACACTCAAGATTGAACTCTCAAACCTGTCTCCTTCCTCCAAATCCTGGTGGCGTCTGGTCAAATCCGTTTCTGGTGTTTGTTCCCCCTCCATCCCCTCCCTTACCTCAAATGGCTACACAGTTGACACCGCACGTGACAAAGCCGAATGCCTCAACTCTGTGTTTGCCTCAAAATCTTGTGTCCCAAACCCATCTCTCTCTGTTCCCACCTTTCCCAGTCGAACCCAACTGCTCCTGGACTCTGTGTCCTTCTCTCCTGACAAGGTGGAGAAGTTTTTATCAAACCTCGACTCTGATTCTGCAACTGGACCAGATGGCATCAGCCCTCGGGTCCTAAAATCCTGCTCTGCCGCTCTCTCTCACCCTCTCTCTGTTCTATTCACCCTCTCTTTTGCTCAAGGTCATCTGCCAGCATCTTGGAAATCAGCAAACATTACCGCTTTACACAAAAAAGGTGCAAAAACAGATCCTTGCAACTACAGACCAATCACAGCCTGCTCCAAATTATCAGCAAAGTCATGGAATCCATCATTGCTTCAGATATCAAATCCTTCCTCTTCTCCAATGGCTTGATCTCTGATCATCAATTTGGATTCAGACCAGGTCATTCTACTCTGGACATGCTGCTTCTGCTGTCTCAACAATGGATGGAGGTCCTCAATGCCAAACAGGAAATCAGAGCTGTCTCACTTGACATATCACGTGCCTTCGATACGGTCTGGCACCCAGCTCTGCTCACCAAACTCACCTCCTATGGTATTCAGGGAAATCTCCACTCATGGCTTGCGGATTTCCTCTCTGGTCGTAGGCAACGTGTGGCCCTGAATGGATTTCTCTCATCTTCCCTTCCTGTTCTGGCTGGAGTTCCCCAAGGCAGTGTTCTGGGCCCTGTGCTATTTCTGGTCTTCATCAATGACCTCTCCGACTCTCTGGAAAATCCTCTCTATCTCTTTGCTGATGACTCCACTATCTGCCGCTCCATTCCTCATCCCTCAGATCGGCAGTCTGCAGCCTCCTCACTCTCTGCAGACCTGGACAAAATCACAGACTGGTCAAACAAGTGGAACATGTCTTTCAATCCTGACAAATCTCACACTCTTACAATGTCTCTCCGAAAGGACCGACTGGACAACCCTCCCATCTACTTTCTCAACAATCCTCTCCAAGAAGTTCTGTCGCTCAAGCTTTTGGGTCTCACTATCTGCCATGATCTTTCTTGGGAAAACCACATTTCCAAGCTGGCCTCCAAAGCCAGTCGCCGACTGGGCATCCTCTGTCGTGCGAAGTCCTTCCTTGGCACACCTGAGCTCCTCACCACATACAAGGCTTTCATCCGCAGCTCAATGGAATACTGTTCCCCCCTCTGGGCTGGTGCTCCTGCCTCACACCTTGCTCGGCTTCACGCTGTTGAGGCCAAAGCTTTCAGAATCATTGGAATCTCCCGCGATGTAGTCAACTCCGAGGGCCTTTCACTCACTCACCGCAGGCAGGTTGGTGGTCTTTCTGTCTTCTACCGACTCCTCTCCGGCCTTGCTCCCCCAGCTCTCTCTGTGCTCTGTCCCCCCAATATTCCTTCAGGTCGCACAAGATCTCAACCCTCTTATGGTTAAACTGCCAAACTCGAGGCTCTCTGCTCACCTTCACTCTTTCATTCCCCTTTTCTCCCGCCTCTGGAACAAACTCCCCCACTCCCTTCAATCCCACTCCTCCCTCCAGGTCTTTAAAACAGCTGTTCACCACCATCTCTTATCTTCCCCCATCGAAAACCTTGATCTTTTCTACCCCCGGTAATTCACCCCAGAGTCCTTGCAGTGTTCATATGTTTTATTCCTCTCCCACCTCCCCCCAAGTCCTCCCGATGTCCCTGCTCTCAAATGTTGTGTTTGTGTCCTTCCCCCTCTCTCCCCATCTTGTCTGCCGCTCCCCTTGTTTTTTGTGTTTTGTGTGTCGGTTTGTCTTTTTGTGTGATCAATGTTAGCTCTTTCACGAGCCTCGATCTTGTATACAAAAAAAAAAAAAACGTCAAAATGGTGTTGTCTAACCAAGGAGTTCGAAGGGTGAAATTGAAGATCTAAAGTGTTGGCATTGTCTGAAGGTGTCGTCTTAAAACGTCTTGAAATGTCTAAAAAGGGTCTAAAGATCAAGGGGTCTACAGGTTATTAAAAGGTCTGAAAGGTGTGAAAGTCTAAAGGGCAGAAAGGAGTCTCAGGGTCAAAGAAGATATAAAGGGTTTCGTGTTCTAAAGGGCCTTGAGGGTCATAGGGTTGAAAAGGGTCTTCGAGTTCTAAAGGGTCTTTGGGGATCTAAAGGGTCTTCAGCACTCTAAAGAATCTCATAGAGTTTTAGGATTCTAAGGGGTCTGATGTAATTAATACACATACACACTCGTAAAGATACATTCAAAGTTCACCGCCCCCATGCCAAATAATTAAATATCCTAAATATTTAAATATCCCTAATAAATTTAAATATCCCTAATAATTAAATATCCCAAAATTAAATATCCCAAATATCCCCAAAAAATAATTAAATATCCGCCTCCGGCGCCCGACAATACCGCAGTGCAGCTCATAGAGAGTGCATTGGGAGTGAGAGGTGTGCATTAATTGATTAATTAATTGCATAATTAAAATCAATAAAAGATTATCATAAAATATTTTTATAATCAATTGGCTAATAGCATAACTAAACCGCTAGTGCTTCATCTGAAGATGTATCTTTTAGAAATTTAATTAAATAAGTCATTAATAAAAAATTAAATAATTAATTGATTAATCGATAAATAATTAATCGATTAAATGATTAATCAATAAATCAAAAATATCCTTGATAGCCACATCACTTGGTCACTGTCATGTCCAAATATTAGCTTCCTTGTTCAAAAGGTGCCTGAGATATTGGCCAAATGACAACAACACAACATGCATTTTAAGGCCATTTTCCCTGCTAGAGTGGGGGTTAGCCTTGCGGTCCCCATGACAATCTTCTCCATTTTGCCCTATTTTCTGCATCTCTCCTTGTTAACCACCTTGCCCGCATTTCTTCTTCCACCATCTTTAGCCAAGTCTTTCTCGGTTTTCCCCGTCCTCTACTTCCTTCTACATCAATTTCCATCACTCTTCTCAACCAGTCACTTTCATGCTTCCTCAACACATGACCAAACCATCTCAGCCTGTTCCTCTTCACAGCATCAATCACAGGCAATATTCCCATCATCTTTCGCAATTCATCATTTGTCTTCCTCTCTCTCAACGATACTCCGCACATCCATCGAACCATTTGCATTGCCACCCTTTCCAGCCTTCGTTGCTGCTCTACGTTCATTACCCATGTCTCGCTCCCATAAATCATAACACTTCTCACACATGCAGCATACACCTTTCCCTTCAGCTTCAGCGACACTCTCCTCCTCATCAGCACACCACTCAGTTCCCGAAACTTCTTCCATGCACATCTCACTCGAGCAACCGTTGCCGAGTCTGATCCACCTTCTCCATTCAGCATGTCTCCGAGGTAGCAAAATGTTTTCACACCTTCCAGCTTCACGCCGTCTCCAAGATCCAACTCAACATTTGCTCCATCTGCAGCTCCCTCTGTGCACACCTTACATTTGAATGTAGCTGCCACACTGGTAAATGACCCTCTCAGACCACTACATTTTTGATGAACCCACTCGGCGCACATCGTACATTGAATGGAGTTCACTCCGACACCCTTCCTGCACACAGCACACGGCCACTTCCCAGTTCTTTCCACCTCACCACATGCTTTACCACTTGCCATCACCTTCGTCTTTCCGATATTCACCTTCAGACCTTTTGTCTCCATACATTCCTTCCACTTGTTCATCTTTTCCTTCAGTCCATCCATACTTTCCGCAATCAACACCAGATCATCTGCATACAACAACTCCCACGGTAAACCCTCCTTTACGTTCTGAGCCAGCACCTCCATCACAGCTACAAATAGTAATGGACATAGTACCGACCCTTGATGCACTCCCACCTTCACCTCAAACTCACCACTGTTCCCGTCCTTCGTCCTTACAGCTGTGTGCGCTCTTTTGTACATTGCCATCACTACTCTGATCAACCATTCCTCCACTCCTAACTTCCTCAATGCCCATGTCAATACTTTGCGTGGAACCCTATCGAATGCTTTCTCCAGATCAACAAACCCAAAAAACAACTTCTTCCTCTTCTCCATGTACTTCTCCTGCAACTGCCTCACAATGAAAAGCGCATCTGTCATTCCTCTTCCTGGCATAAATCCAAACTGCATTTCGTCGATCTTCACTTTCTTCCTTATCCTCCTCTCCAACACCCTTTCCAATACCTTCATTCCATGCTCCAATAACTTTATCGCTAAGTACGAGCCACACTCCAGAGGGTCACCTTTCCCCTTGTATAGAGGGACGAGGGTACTCAGTTCCCAATCCACTGGAATGCGGCCTTCTTTCACCACCAGATTACAGATCTCTGTCATTCTCTTCACACCCCAACTTCCTGCTGCCTTCAACATATCTCCCACAACTCCCGTCGGCCCTCCCACTTTTCCACTCTTCATTGCTGTTATCGCTTCCTCAACTTCCTTCTCAGTTATCTTCTCTGCCGGTCCTAAAACTG
This sequence comes from Myxine glutinosa, assembly GCF_964187855.1. Taxonomy (NCBI): domain Eukaryota; kingdom Metazoa; phylum Chordata; class Myxini; order Myxiniformes; family Myxinidae; genus Myxine; species Myxine glutinosa. The sequence goes on along the minus strand of NW_027616505.1, from coordinate 21,342 downwards.
GGTTACTCTCTATGTTGCCATCCCATTCATTCTCTGTATTCAACAGCATTTCCATATATCTTTTCCATCTTCCTTTAATTCCATCTGGGTCGACAACGATTTGTCCCACTTCATCCTTCAAGCAACTCACCCCCATCACGTCACACCTCTATTTCACTATGTGCTTTGCAATCCTGAATACTGCTTTCTGACCCTCTTCCGAATCCAAGCGTTCTCCGAACATTTTCCTACATGCCTCCTGCGCCTTTGCTACCTCTTTCTTTGCAGCCTTCCTGGCTGCCTTATAACTTTCATGCTCTGCTGTTTCTGCTCCCGTACCCTTCGCCTTCTGCCACTCCTTGAACTTCTTCCTCTTCTCGTCAATCCTCTTTCCAACTTCATCATCCCACCACCATGTTTCCGAGTGCCTCGGTGGTCCTTTTGTCCATCCACATACCTCACCAACGGCTCCCAACAGACTAGCTTTCATTGACATCCAACCACTTTCAAGCTCAACCACATCATCCTCGACCCTACTCAGCCTCTCTTTTAATGCCTCCCTTACTGTCACCTCTGTCAACCTCCACACCTTCATTCTTGGTTGGTACTTCACCCGCCGAGCTCTCCTTGCACCTTTCATTTTTATGTCGCAGACAACCAAGTGGTGCTGTGAAACAGCCTCCTCCCCCGGAATCACCTTTGTGTCCCGGAGGTGCCCCCTATCTCGCCTACGCACCATCAGGTAGTCAACGGTTGTCGTCGACCCACCTGACGTGTATGTAACAAGCTTATTATCCTCTTTCTGGAACTGAGTATTACAAATCAACAAATCAGCTCCATCAGCAAACTCCAAAATCCTTTCACCTTCTCCATTTCTCACACCATATCCGTAACCCCCATGAACTCCCTCAAAACCATCCATACTCCTTCCCACATGTCCATTTAGGTCTCCTCCCACCACAACAACTTTTTCATCTTTCACGTTTTCCATCAGCTTCTCTATCGCACACCAGAACTTGTCCTTCTCTTCATTGCTTTGACCAACCTGCGGAGCATATCCCGAGATGACGTTCACCAAGAGCTTTCCAATCATCATTTTCACCATCATCAACCTATCACTCACTCTAGTCACACTCACCACACTGTCTACAAACTCCTCAGAAAACAGGACACCAACACCATTCACGCCCTCCGGGCACCCTTGCCACACAAACTTGTATTTCTGTCCCTGCCTACCCTTCACCATTCTCACACCACTTCCCTTCCATCTCGTCTCTTGCACACAACATATGTCCACTCTTCTTCTGACCAATACTTCCACCACTTCTCCTGATCTCCCTGTCATTGTCCCTACATTCCATGTCCCAAACCTCAGAAACCGATCTCCACTTCGGGCTGCACCCTGCCAATATGTAGTTGTAATTGTCATGGTTCTCTTTTTGAGGCAATGTTTTTATGGCCGGATGCCCTTCCTGACGCCAACCCTCTTAGTCGTCTACTACGACACGCAGGGATACGGTGTACCTATTCTGACCAGGGTACACACTGGGAAACGTTTAAAACATGGAAATTCTGGGGGGGGGGGGGGGGCGGGGGGGGGCATCAGCATCACGGCTGCAGTTTAAACATATTCCAACAATATCCAAACAGAACCATGAAAACCATGAAAAACAATCTGGGAAAAGTCTCCAAGCGAGAACGTGGATTTGAGAAGGAAGGAGCAGATGCGGAAGAGAAACGAGATACAGGGGGCGGGGCACAAGCCGAGACGAGGAGGAGAGCGAACAAACGTGTCCGGGAGGGGAGAAAGAATCAATATAGAATTCTTTGTCTGGGGAGGTGAGGTGAGGGGGAGAAAATAAAATAAAAGAAACAAGCAATGCAGCGAAGGAAATAACCCAAACCGACAAAACACCGACGGGGGAGGGAAGCCCCAAGTTACCAGGCCTCGCACGAGGTACGACTCAGAAAACGATTAACTACACACAAGTTTGTACGAATTACAAACCAATACCAACCAGAAACACACAATAACACGTACACAGCAAAATAACCAGTGGAAATTTGACAAAGACAAGAATGGGAAAACACTTAAACTTCGATGCCGTGGAGAGCTCGAAGTACGCTTCACTCGCCCGAGGAACCGGAAACCGATCTGATCTGGAAACCGAAACCGGAAACCGAAACACAACCGAGCAATATTGCCAAATGAGAAAGAAAATAAATAAATGATTAATAATGAAAATAAATAAATAATAAGCATTAAAAAATTAAATTATTAATTCGGTCATAGAACACATAAACCACCACCATTTCATCAGAATCTGTAATTTAAAAAAAAGGATTTTGTTTCAGTCATTAATCGAATGATTAATTGATTAATTAATAAATCAAAAATAGCCTTTGCAGCCAAATCACCTGGTCATTGGCATGTCCAAATATCAGCTTCCTAACTCAAAAGGTGCCTGAGATAATGGCCAGAAGAGAAAGGAAATTTGATTAATTAAATAAGTACTTAATTAATCGGCAATAATTAAATAACTCCTCAATTAATTGATTGAGCAAAAAAACAAAAACAACTGTTTTTGAGAAATGACTTGCTCACTATTGTGCCAAAATTTCAGCTTCCTAGCTCAAAGGATGGCTGAGATATCGCCCGGACAAACAAGAAAGAAAACAAGAAAACAAACAAGAAAAAAACATGTGAAAACTTTGTACTCACTTTCAGCGTGCGTCATTGCCGAGCCCCCTTCGGTGCCCGGCAATGACGTTATGCAGTGCCTGGAGATGGCAGAGGAAGACTAAATTTCTAACATTGTCAATTTTCATCCGATTGACTTGAAATTTGAAGAGGATTTGCATGTCTGATCACTGAATTCAACCACCAATTATTTTAAGGCCACCATAAGCTAAAAGGTCACCAAGGGACTAAAAGGGGAGCAAGGTGCCCCAAAAAAGGCCAACCCCTGCTCTGTGGGGAAAAATGACCTCTAAAGGTGGTTCTATAAGCTCAAAGGTCAATGTAGCCTAAAGGTCAACAACGTATTTTAGGGATATCGCAAGTATCGTGCTATGAAGGACATATTTATTGTTTTTCTCTATTAGTTCTAGAAATCCCGGGTACAACACAACCCCTGCATGGACCTTGCCTGACTTACTTTTTTTTTTAAACAAGTGGCACAACCGAGCATGGTCTCCCGAGTTGAATCTGCACCGCTTCTGTAAAACTTGCCACAAGTGTCAAAATGATGCATGTCCAAATGTGTCACCAAGCTGTCCTTTCTTTTGCAGGCCAAGGGAGTGGCCATGGCAGAGACCAGAGTGGCGGAAGCTCAGGGAATTGCACTTTCTCACATCTGGTGCTGACAAAAGAGGAGCTGGACAAGGAGTTAGATGCATACATGGCCAAGACGAGGAGCATGTTGGAACCTCGGCTCGACGCCTTCATTCATGATGTGGATATGAGTTCAGTATAACTCCTTTCGATGTCGTTTACATTCGCTTTCTATATACAGGGACTTACCGAGTTGCACAAATTCTCAGCGATGAGGGTATTCTGAGAAGAACCCATCAGCGTTTGCTTTGTGACATTTAAGATTTTGTTTGGAAGTTTTTTTACCATTAACGTTTCTCCTCCAAGGATTTTTGCCTGAACTGATAAACCATCCTTTATTTTGAGTTGTACTCATGTGACTTCCAAAGCGACTGTTAATTTTCTGGGTTTTTTTTCTCCTCCTTAACAAACAATCACTTACTTTTCATCCTGACCTATCAAACGGAAGTCAAAATGCAAGTTTTGAGTGTCCAATGGGGGAAAACTGTCTCTTGGATCCAATGACAAAGCAAGGACCATTTAAATAATTTCCCTAAATTGAGGAAGTTATTTTATGGTTCATTTTCATAGGGTACTTAAATGTCAATTTCCTGTCATTTACTTAAAATTTAATCTTTCATTGAACTTGCTTGAGTACCAAATTTTTGGGTCTGGAAAAGAGCACATATGTAAACAGTGCAAGTGTGGGTAGTTCGCAAATGAAAGTTTGAAATTATTTAATTTTCTCCCTGCCTACAATGCTTTTGGTTTTTGCAATGTTCTACATGGCCATTTTTCAGAACCTTTTCCAGTGAAACGATGGTTTCAATTCCTCAAAATAAATGCATTTAAATGACATTGTGCATTTATTTATTTACTGAGCATTTGGTTGTGTGTGTGTGTGTGTGTGTGTGTGTGTGTGTGTGTGTGTGTGTGTGTGTGTGTGTGTGTGTGTGTGTGTGTGTGTGTGTGTGTGTGTGTGTGTGTGTGTGTACACGTACAGTCATACCCCCATACCCCGTTTTACGCCATTTCGACCTACGTCAAATCCGACTTTACGCCACTCTTCTAGAGTAAATTTCAGTTCAGCGAACGTCATTATGTGCGACTTTACGTCACTCCTACATCATCATCTCCTTTATCTCGAAGGAGGAGAAGACCATGCCAGGCTACAAAGTCGCGAAGGAGCAACAACAACACAACATGCATTTTAAAGGCCATTTTCCCTGCTAGAGCGGGGGTTAGCCTTGCGGTCCCCATGACAATCTTCTCCATTTTGCCCTATTTTCTGCATCTCTCCTTGTTAACCCCCTTGCCCGCATTTCTTCTTCCACCATCTTTAGCCAAGTCTTTTTCGGTCTTCCCCGTCCTCTGCTTCCTTCTACATTCATTTCCATCACTCTTCTCAACCAGTCACTTTCATCCTTCCTCAACACATGACCAAACCATCTCAGCCTGTTCCTCTTCACAGCATCAATCACAGGCAATATTCCCATCATCTTTCGCAATTCATCATTTGTCTTCCTCTCTCTCAACGATACTCCGCACATCCACCGAACCATTCGCATTTCCACCCTTTCCAACCTTCGTTGCTGCTCTACGTTTATTACCCATGTCTCGCTCCCATAGATCATAACACTTCTCACACATGCAGCATACACCTTTCCCTTCAGCTTCAACGACACTCCCCTCATCATCAGCACGCCACCCAGTTCCCGAAACTTCTTCCATGCACATCTCACTCGAGCAACCGTTGCCGAGTCTGATCCACCTTCTCCATTCAGCATGTCTCCGAGGTAGCAAAATGTTTTCACACCTTCCAGCTTCACGCCATCTCCAAGATCCAACTCAACATTTCCTCCATCTGCAGCTCCCTCTGTGCACACCTTACATTTGAATGTAGCTGCCACACTGGTTAATGACTCTCTCAGACCACTACATTTTTGATGAACCCACTCAGCGCACATTGTACATTGAATGGAGTTCACTCCGACACCCTTCCTACACACAGCACAGGGCCACTTCCCAGTTCTTTCCACCTCACCACATGCTTTACCACTTGCCATCACCTTCGTCTTTCCGATATTCACCTTCAGACCTTTTGTCTCCATACATTCCTTCCACGTGGTCATCTTTTCCTTCAGTCCATCCATACTTTCCGCAATCAACACCAGATCATCTGCATACAACAACTCCCACGGTAAACCCTCCTTTACGTTCTGAGCCAGCACCTCCATCACAGCTACAAATAGTAATGGACTTAGTACCGACCCCTGATGCACTCCCACCTTCACCTCAAACTCACCACTGTTCCCGTCCTTCGTCCTTACAGCTGTGCGCGCTCTTTTGTACATTGCCATCACTACTCTGATCAACCATTCCTCCACTCCTAACTTCCTCAATGCCCATGTCAATACTTTGCGTGGTACCCTATCGAATGCTTTCTCCAGATCAACAAACCCAAGAAACAACTTCTTCCTCTTCTCCATGTACTTCTCCTGCAACTGCCTCACAATGAAAAGCGCGTCTGTCGTTCCTCTTCCTGGCATGAATCCAAACTGCATTTCGTCGATCTTCACTTTCTTCCTTATCCTCCTCTCCAACACCCTTTCCAATACCTTCATTCCATGCTCCAATAACTTTATCGCTCGGTACGAGCCACACTCCAGAGGGTCACCTTTCCCCTTGTATAGAGGGACGAGGGTACTCAGTTCCCAATCCACTGGAATGCGGCCTTCTTTCACCACCAGATTACAGATCTCTGTCATTCTCTTCACACCCCAACTTCCTGCTGCCTTCAACATATCTCCCACAACTCCCGTCGGCCCTCCCGCTTTTCTACCCTTCATTGCTTTTATCGCTTCCTCAACTTCCTTCTCAGTTATCTTCTCTGCCGGTCCTAAAACAGGGTTACTCTCTATGTTGCCATCCCATTCATTCTCTGTATTCAACAGCATTTCCATATATCTTTTCCATCTTCCTTTAATTCCATCTGGGTCGACAACGATTTGTCCCACTTCATCCTTCAAGCAACTCACCCCCATCACATCACACCTCTCTTTCGCTATCTGCTTTGCAATCCTGAATACTGCTTTCTGACCCTCTTCCGAATCCAAGCGTTCTCCGAACATTTTCCTACATGCCTCCTGCGCCTTTGCTACCTCTTTCTTTGCAGCCTTCCTGGCTGCCTTATAACTTTCATGCTCTGCTGTTTCTGCTCCCGTACCCTTCGCCTTCTGCCACTCCTTGAACTTCTTCCTCTTCACGTCAATCCTCTTTCCAACTTCATCATCCCACCACCATGTTTCCGAGTGCCTCGGTGGTCCTTTTGTCCATCCACATACCTCACCAACGGCTCCCAACAGACGAGCTTTCATTGACATCCAACCACTTTCAAGCTCAACCACATCATCCTCGACCCTACTCAGCCTCTCTTTTAATGCCTCCCTTACCGTCACCTCTTTCAACCTCCACACCTTCATTCTCGGTTGGTACTTCACCCGCCGAGCTCTCCTCGCACCTTTCACCCTTACGTCGCAGACAACCAAGTGGTGCTGTGAAACAGCCTCCTCCCCCGGGATCACCTTTGTGTCCCGGAGGTGCCCCCTATCTCGCCTACGCACCATCAGGTAGTCAACGGTTGTCGTCGACCCACCTGACGTGTATGTAACAAGCTTATTATCCTCTTTCTGGAACTGAGTATTACAAATCAACAAATCAGCTCCATCAGCAAACTCCAAAATCCTTTCACCTTCTCCATTTCTCACACCATATCCGTAACCCCCATGAACTCCGTCAAAACCATCCATACTCCTTCCCACATGTCCATTTAGGTCTCCTCCTACCACAACAACTTCCTTATCTTTCACGTTTTCCATCAGCTTCTCTATCGCACACCAGAACGTGTCCTTTTCTTCATCGCTTCGACCAACCTGCGGAGCATATCCCGAGATGACGTTCACCAAGAGCTTTCCAATCATCATTTTCACCATCATCAACCTATCACTCACTCTAGTCACACTCACCACACTGTCTACAAACTCCTCAGAAAACAGGACACCAACACCATTCACGCCCTCCGGGCAGCCTTGCCACACAAACTTGTATTTCTGTCCCTGCCTACCCTTCACCATTCTCACACCACTTCCCTTCCATCTCGTCTCTTGCACACAACATATGTCCACTCTTCTTCTGACCAATACTTCCACCACTTCTCCTGATCTCCCTGTCATTGTCCCTACATTCCATGTCCCAAACCTCAGAAACCGATCTCCACTTCGGGCTGTACCCTGCCCACATGTAGTTGTAATTGTCATGGTTCCCTTTTTTTTTGAGGCAATGTTTTTATGGCCGGATGCCCTTCCTGACGCCAACCCTCTTAGTCGTCTCTTACGACACGCAGGGATACGGTGTACCTATTCTTATCCCACTTTAGGGTACACACCGGGAAACGTTTAAAACATGGAAATTCTGGGGAGTGGGGGGTGGAGGGGGGGGGGGGTGGTGTCAAGGGAAAGATAAAATGAAAATAAACCCCTTCAGCCGGCACTTAGCTTGGCTTCCCAAAGTCGCGAAGGAGCGGCTAACGCTAATGCTTGGGGGTAATTGCACTGGCGACGTCAAGCTGAAGCCGCTCTTGGTGTATCTTGGTGTATCATGTGTGTGAGTATGAGGATGAGCTTTAGGCGCAAATGAGGAATTGAATGAGGATCTTTGGAATGAACTTGGTGAAATGAGGCATTGGTCAAGAATGGTTGTGTGTGTGAGAATCTGGTTATCCTTGAACTTGGTGAAATGAGGCAATGGTCTGGGATGACCGGAGAAAGTGTATGAGTGGTGTATTGAGGACGTGTAATGGTGTTGAGTGATTGACTTGCATGGGGTGCAAGTGGATAATTGGAGAGAATACTTCGTGTGTGGGAATAAATGGTGTGTGGATTGAGTGGTGTGGAGTGCATGGTGCGAAGGAGTGGATGGGGGAGGATGGACCCCTTCACGAATACCCGGGGAGGGTAGTTTAAAGTTAGGTAGAGGGAGTAGGTAAATTGTTTGGAAATTGACATCTGTGGTGCAGGGAGTAGCAAGTTGTTGTTGATGCATATCCTTGTAAAGAACCGATCGACGTGTGCATGTGCACATGTGCATGGATTTGCAAATGCCTGCCTGTACGTCGTCGTTTCTGCGTATATCGCATCGTCCAAAAATAAAGAAGCAAGCAATTTCGGCCACTCGAGGAAAGATGGGGCACGCCTACGACTCGGAGGCGAGCGTCGATCCCCGGGGCGGCCGGGTTCACGGAACCCTAAGCTCGTTCGTTCGTCACAGACGACATGACACGACCACCGGTGAAACTGCTCGGACACGTTGGGTAAAGCACGCCGTGGTGAAGCGGGCCGCGGAGCCACTCGGCACACAAGCCAGCTCACGGTCGACACGTCCGTGCCGGTCACCCCGTTCGAGGAGAAGACCCGACCGATAGAAAACAATGGAGGGACTCCCGACGGGGAGCGGCAAAGATTCAGGGCGAAGCCGCAGCCTCCTCCAGTTATT
>NW_027616505.1:0-7500 GCF_964187855.1 Myxine glutinosa | reverse complement strand
TAAAAACGTGTAGAAAAAAAAAAATTGGTCAAAATTACGAGCTGCCGAAATTGCGTTGTTTTATAAAACCCGAATTTTGAGATCGCGCCATGGACAATCAAGACGATCGGATGTCGGTGGGGGAGATAGAGGGGTTAGGAGTAACCCAGGATCAAATGGAGGGGAGCTATGAGGAGGCGGTTGAGGGTGTATCAGACGCACAAAATGGCGTCCTCGCGCACATGGTTATTGCGGCACCAAATTTAGCCGCGCCCGTGGTCGCGGCAGCCGAGCCGGAGATGCCAGGGTACATGCGAGCCTTCATGGCCCATTTTATGGCAGAAGTACAGAAAAAGAACGATGGTATGGACAGGCTAGAAGCAAAAATGGGACAAATGGGGAACCGGATGGATGCTCAGGGTGAGCGATTGGAGGGCCAAATGGGGGTAATGAGGGACGAAGCGAGGGGTACCGGTGAGAAGTTAGACAATAATTTTGAGGGGTTAGACAACGGGATAAAAGAGGTAAAGAATGGGTTAACGGGGGTGGAAAATAGAATGGCTGCCCAGGAGAATCAGATAGAGGGGGTGAAAAATGGGTTAAGGGGGTTAGAAAATAGGATGGAGGACAAATTGCGGGAAATAGGGGAACAATCTGCCAGGGAAATCAAACGAATGGGGAACCAGATAGAGGAGGTGCAAATCGGGGTAGAAACCAAATTGGATGCTCAGAGGGATGAATTGGGACAGATGAGGGTGGCATCTACAAAACAGATGGAGGAGATGAAAGAGGGGATACGACGAGGTGTAAGTGAGGAGGTTTCGGGGGTACGCGAGGAGGTAAAGCGAGGTGAGAAGTGTATGGAGAAAGAGGTGAGAAATAATACGGCTCGGTTACAGGGGGGAATAGAAGATCTGACGGAGGAGGTGGAACAGCTGACGGAGGGACAAACGGAGTTAGTGGAGCAGGTTCAAAGGAACACTGCAGTACTCGGAGGGTTAAAGGCGACACAAAAAGAAATTAAAAACGAATTAATAGCGACACAGAGGCAATGTCAGATGGTACGTGAGGAACTGACAATGAGGGTGGACGAGGTGACAGAGATAATGGAGACAAAGGACCGGCAGGTGAGGATGCACATAGAGACGGTCACGGTAGCCTTAGAGGACGAACTTGAGGAGACGCACCGAGAAATAAAAGAGGTTAAACAAAAATTAGAGGAAGTGGAAGAAGAGGTGAGTGAAATTAAGAAGAGACGGACAGAAACTAAGAGAGAAATCCAGGAGGAGGTAATGGAATTGGTACAAGGTCGGTGCTCAACTCATAATGTGCTGCTCACTAACCAAATAAAGAGTTTGCAGGTGGCAAAGGAGGTGCGGAGACGAGGTGCCAAGGTGAGTGGCGATATAATCGGAAATGTACATGATGTGAGGAAAGCTTCAGTCGGCTTGGGGATTGGTTTGGATCCGGGTGTTCGTGAGAGGCCGTTGGTGAAGTGTGCGACAGGTCTGGTGTGTGAAGAAAGAGGTGTGCGAGAATGTCCGACCATGGGGTGTGTGAGGAAAAAGTGCACGCCGAGGAGTGAGTGTGCCGTCAAGAGTGAGTTGCTCGAAGCGCGTGTGCGAGGGGGTACATGGAAGCACGGTGTGGTAAGTGTTACGGAGGAAGTAACGAAAGAGTGTGCGCAAAAGGATGCGCGAGAAAGGTGTGTAACGGACGGGTGCATGGGGAAAGCGCATGCTGTCAAGAGTAAGGGAGAATGCACGCCTGTGGTGAGTGTTACAGAGGGTGTAACGGGAGAGTGTGCGCGAGAAAGGTGTGTAACGGACGGGTGCATGAGGAAAGAGTGTGCTGTCGAGAGTAAGGATGAGTGCGCTGTCAAGAATGGAGGTGAAAGTAGTGAGAGTGACACGGAGCGCGATTTGGTTGTGACAGGTGAGCGAGGATGTACACCTGGAATGGAGGGATGCACACCTGGAATGGTAGAGCGTGTGTGGGAATGCACACTTGATTTGGTCGTGAGGCACGTGGTTGGGTGTGCGAGTGAGGGCACACCTGTGATTGTCACAGGGGAGGTGACCGAGGAAGGGGCGCGAAGAGGTGTGTTGGTGAGGTGTGCGAGCGACGAATGTGTGCCAAGGTGTTCGGTGGTCAGGTGTGTGACCAAGTCTGTGAGCGGAATGAGTGTACCGAGGTGTGTAAGGAAAGGTACGAGGAGCATGGGAACAGCTGGAGATATGAGCAAGAAAGGGGTAGCGTATGCATGTAAGCATGCAGGTGAGGCATCGACGGTAACCGGGTTAGCGGTTAGAGCGACTTATAGCCAAATCGGGCCCTCGGTGCGTGCCGGGCTTCGCGTGCCGCGAGAACCAGCGGGGATCCGAGCCACGGCAGGTTCGAAAGGACCGCCGTACGTGATCCACGCTGGGCCGCGTTTGGAACGGCCGCGTCCGTGCTCCACTGGGCGGAGCTGGCAGCTCGATAGGAAGGGTCGTCATGGCGACCACTTTTTGTTGAGACGGGCCGGCAGGTCGAGATCGGGACATTGGATGGCTCCACGCCGAGGTGGTGCATGGGATCTCGGCCCGGGTAAGCCCCCGTCCCTGCCCCGAATGCGGGACGTAACCAGCCGCTGGCACAAAACAACCCGCATTCATTGCTCGGCTGTACGAAGCCGAGCTTTAGAAGGGAATTGGCGCACCGAGAGGATGTAATAAGTAGACGAGTGATGAGGTTAGTGTTTTGGACCCAAAATTAGAAAAAAAGCAAAATTTGATGATTGGCAGATGATTGGCAGAATTTTTGATTGGTTGGATTTAGGTGTGCGAAATTGATAGTAGGACCTCCCCGATGTGGTGGGATGGGCAGTCCACCATCCCCCCTACAGAAGGGGGGGGGCAAATGCGCTATAGTTTATGGGGTGTATGGCAGTGAAAACTAGCCCGGGTGGGTTAGGATATTGTGTGTAGGGCCCTAGCGAAGATGACATTAGGTAACGTTAAGGTTAGTTAGTGACAAGGATACCTGTAGTGGGGACGCAGGTAGATTAGCGTGGATGATAATGACGTGGTATGTGCTTAGTTTAAAGGGAAGATGGGGAGCACTAAGTTAGCAGGGCAACAGGTAGCTTAGATGATGCCGTGTGAGGATTGAAAGTGTGTGAGGAACAGGTGTGATTGAACAGGTGTGATTGCACAGGTGTGCAACTGAACAGGTGGATGGAGCAGTGTATGAGTGAGTGAAGGTGATTGTGTATTGTGCTGACCGAATGGTCCAGGAAGAGGAGGAGGGTGCAGGTGGCACCAGGTATGATTGCACAGGTGTGCAACGACGGGTGAATGGAGGACAGGTGTATGGAATAAATGGTATGGAGTATTGGAATGGATGGTCGTGGAGTGAGTATGGTGGAAATTGTGGAGTGGAGTGGATGGTGCGAAGGTGTGAATGGGGGAAAAGTGGACCCCCATCACGAATACCCGGGGCGGGTAGTGTAAGTGTTAGGTAGAGGGTACAGGTAAATTGTGGTTGGATATTGGCATCTGTGGTGCGAGGTGAAAGAATGGTATTTGGATGGGTGCATTAGTGTTGTGGAAATGGCTGGGCGTGTAGCCTGTTAGTGTGTGTAGTTGGTTGGGCGCTCCACCACTGTGAGGATGTCGGCCAGGTGAGGCCGCAGGTGGGCTCTGGGAGCCGGTAGTAGTTGTTGTGGATGGGGCCCGAGGATCCGGAGGACGGACCCGGGTAGCCCAGTGCCAGAGGGCACCAAGGGGTGACAGAGCCAGGAGGGGCTTTCCCCAGTTAGTTGGGTTAGGGTGAGGAGCTAGGTAAGCTCGGGTGGCAACTGCAGTGGTGGAGGTGTGCAGGGGGGTTGACCTGCTGGGAGAGCGACACGTCGCAGCCCAGAAATTGTGCGAGGGCACCAGGAGATGAATCGGGGGAGTGAGACCCCAAATTGAGAAGCACCACAGTTTGGTCAATGGGAATTGGTTTTTAGAACCCATAGTGTAAGTTGGCCAATGGATTGGCAGGGAGAGACCCCGGGTAGTGTAAAGTGTGTTAAAATCATTTAGAGGATAGTTAGGATGAATGATCTCCTCGCACCATCTGCATCCACTCACCTGAGGTGACAGGTACTCCACACCATGCCATGTTTAATTATTTTTGATGCAAATGTTTTGGATTGTGAGACGCATCATGACGTGGGTGTGACATTGTGCTTTGATGTTCCATCTCTTCCTCCTTATGAGGATTGATGATGAATTTGGTGATGGCAAATTTTGGTTCGAGGGATTGTGGTGACGAATTTGGTATAGGAGAAATATGGGGAAGGCATGACAGTAGTGACGAATTTGTAAATGGGTAGATTTTGTAAATATGGGGTAAGGGCAAGGGTAGTGTAGGTGACAGGGGGGTGACGTACGGTAGGGACGAGCTTTCTCACTTCGCCCTCCGTACGCATTTCGCCTTGCATTGCCTGATTGATGTGTACCCTTGTGACCTTGCCCCTCGCTCAATTGTCTCTTTTGTCTCCCACATGACCTGTGCGCCATTGGGTGCCGAGGGGAGCGTGCGTGGGTCGGCCATTGTGCGCCCGAAATTCCCAGAACCAGCTGTCTGCATCGATGCACCACATTATGGACCACATGCCTGTGGCCGAGCACCACTGATGGACCCCATGGGTTGGGGCATGGCCCCTCTGCTGGAACCGGCCATGAGGGCCCGAAATCTTGCTGGCGGACCTTGGCCACAGGGCACCGATGCCCCACAGGTGAACCACACGTAGTCGGCCCTGTGGGCCATAAATAAAGAAAATAAAAATGGACACATTGGGTGCAAGTTTTAATACAAATAGGCCGCCAGTAAGCAAAGCAAAGGAATGACAACAACTGGAAGAAATGATAATAGCCAGCAGAGGGAGCCGAAGAGCAAGAGATCACCTGCAGGGTTAGGGGTTGTTGTTTTTATTTTCATGAACCATGGTGACTGCACCGATTGGTGCTTGAGGGTGTGTATTGGTGCGTTTTTGGGGGCTTTAATGGTGCATTGATGCAGAGCAGACTGTCTCCCCCCCAGAAAGAACAATCACAGGTCCTGGGTTAGTTTTGTAAATAAAAATAGCGTCATTGTAAATAATGCTTCCCACCGTCAGTGTATAGTTTGAAGACCATTCTGCAATTCGGTTAACTGTGGGCGTAAGTCTGTTAGGCAGGGTGCAATGGAGCAGCGGGACACATTTATTTATGTTTTAAAACTGTCGCACTCAGGGTCAGGTTAAAAGTAGAGGGAACTACACCTACGTGTCACACTAAATAAAAGTTGTAGGCCCGGGACGTGCCTAAGAGGAGGAGGGTGCAGTGTTGCGGAGATGAGAACTGTATATTTTTTTTGATTGTGTGCTTTATTATTACTAGGGCATTGCCCGTACGTGGGTGCCCGTTCCGTGGCCAAAAAAAAAAAAAACGCTACCCGTACGCTCTACCCCGCCCGTACGCCCGTAAACAAAAAAAGCAACGCTCTTCGCTTCCGCCCTTCGCTCTGACTGAATTGGGAGAAATAATGCGCATAAGAAATCGAATTACGTACCGTAATGGCGGTCAGCTCGTAACGCGCTCAGCTCCGCTCGTCTCACATCGGCCACGCCTACGCAACAGAGCGTTCTGTGATTGGCTGCCGGAAGATAAGTCGTCACTGTCCGGAAGTTCGCAAATCGCAGTTAGGATGAATCGTTTTAATTTAATCGCAGTTTGAATTCGTTTTAAAACATAGTTTAACGGCAACATAGTTTTCCAACGTGAAATAAATGAATACGCTGTCAAATGTGCCGTCCGAGGCAGAGTCTGATCGCCACGTTCGGCACACGTGATAGCTCGCTGCTCTCTGATTGGTTGAAGCGTTTTTTGGACATAGCTCGGTAAGTAATTGTCCGATTAATATGAAACCTTGAAAAGGCACATCCTCGGGTCCCCAGCAATATACCTGGCAAGTTTCAAGTATATCGGACCCGTGGTTGTCGAGAAACAGCGGTCACAGACACACAGACACACAGACACACAGACACACAGACACACAGACACACAGACACACAGAGATTGCTGGAATTATAGATAGATTGTTATTATTGTTTATTCTGCGCCCCCCTGCCTCCGGAGCTGTGTAAAGGTGAAAGGGCATCCCATAATTAGTCCACAAGCATACACGTCAGCCAAATAATAGAATACCCCTGTTTGATAGTTATCTCTTATTCTGTGTTTTAGGGTAAGGCTGTGTCTCCCATTAATTGAAGTACTCCATTGCACCAGTGAAAGAGAATAGATCCCCTTTCATTCCCATCCCCAAAATCTCCATTTCCTTTCACATCCCCTTTCGTCATTGCCAAGCCTCGATTCCCAATTACCTCCCCTCCAAAACCACCATTGAACATGTGCTCGAGTCGGAGAAGAAAGGCGTGCCCGCCCGTCGTCATCAAGGGCGGAGCCAGAGGGTCGCGCGACCAACCAGGGCCGAGGTGAGCACCCCGAAGGGCGTGTCCAAAAGGCCGGCGGCTTAATCGCCGGAGGCGCTATAAAAGGCGCGCACGCGAGTTGGTCGTGAGTTGGTCGTCAGTGGTGGTCAGTGGTGGTCAGTGGTTGCGTTGGTTGCGTTGAGTCGGAGGTGAAGAGTCAGTGGTTGCGTTGGTTGCGGTGAGGAGTGGGTGGTGAGGAGTAAGTGGACCAAGAAAGAGTTGAGGGTTTGGACCAACGAGTCAGATAAGTCCTGGGAAAGCAGAGGAGGCCACAGCAGCAACAACACCCAACAGCCACTTGGGGCCTGGACGGCGGTTTTGAGCAAGGCCGTGAAGGAACGGCGGCTGCTAAACGTGCCGATCGTGCTGCAGGACCCCCTTGGACCTTCCTCTCCCTCCAGCCATCCACCTCCTGCCTTTCCACCCTTCTTGTGTACGTGAGTTTGTTTTGTTTGTTCTGTCCCTGGGTTAATTAAGTCTGTATAAGCTAGTATTTGCACTGTGTCACCTGCGTCTTATGTGTTGTAAATAAACGTGACTGTCTTCTTTTTGCTTGTGTAAATAATAAATCCCATTACTCTTCTGTCCGTCTTCTCGTTTTATTCCTTTTCCTCTTTTCCTTCTCTTTCGGTCGCTTTAGAGGTTTCCCGATTGAATATCTGTGGTGCGATCTGGTCAACGTCGGGTGGAATCGGGCCAATTGGGGACCCTGTAACGGTCCCGGTTGGACCATCCGCTCGGCCCATCATAACATCTAAGCCGCGATCCGTAACAATATATATATATATATATATATATATATATATATATATATATATATATATATATATATATATATATATATACATATATATATATATATATATATATATATATATATATGTATATATATATATATATATATGTATATATGTATATGTATATATGTATGTATATATGTATATATATATATATATATATGTATATATGTATATATATGTGTTATATATATATATACTATATATATATATATATATATA